>NC_079447.1:53462648-53607648 GCF_903798145.1 Danio aesculapii
CCTTCCTGTGGTGTGTGTGTGTGTTGCAGCTGCTGGCGGTGGAGCTGCTGAATGTGCTGCACCGGCTCCTGCTGACCCGAGACCCGTCCAGTGTTCAGCTGCAGGTCACAGCAGTGGTGCAGAAGACCATACACGCTGCACAGGAGCATCTGGAGCAGCGCAGGAGCAACAGTGAGGAGTTACACACATACACACACAAAGACACACCCACATACAGCTGAAGTCAGAGTTAACCTCCCTCCTTTAGGGCGAGGATATCAATTCTTTAGGGTGGGGCTATCAGTCTGTTAGGGCAGAGCTATCAATCCTTTAGGGTGGAGCTATCAGTCCTTGAGGGTGGACCTATCAGTCCTTTAGGGCGGGACTATCAGTCCTTTAGGGCGGGACTATCAGTCCATTAGGGTGGAGCTGTCAGTCCTTTAGGGTGGGACTATCAGGCCTTTAGAGTGGAGCTATCAGTCCTTTAGGGTGGGACTATCTGTCCATTAGGGCGGGACTATCAGTCCTTTAGGGTGGAGCTATCATTCCTTGAGGGTGGAGCTATCAGTCCATTAGGGTGGGACTATTAGTCTTTTAGGGTAGAGCTATCAGTCCTTTAGGGTGGGACTATCTGTCCTTTAGGGCGGGACTTTCAGTCATTTAGGGCGGTGCTATCAGTCCTTTAGGGCAGGACTATCAGTTCTTTAGGGCGGAGCTATCAGTCCTTTACGGCGGGACTATCAGTCCTTTAGGGTGTAGCTATTATTCCTTGAGGGTGGAGCTATCAGTCCATTAGGGCGGGACTATCAGTCTTTTAGGATGGAGCTGTCAGTCCTTTAGGACGGGACTATCAGGCCCTTAGGGTGGAGCTGTCATTCCTTTAGGGCGGGACTATCAGGCCTTTAGGGTGGAGCTGTCAGTCCTTTAGGGTGGAGCTGTCAGTCCTTTAGGGTGGAGCTGTCAGTCCTTTAGGGCGGGGCTATCAGTCCTTTAGGGCGGGGCTATCAGTCACTCAGTCACAAAGGGCGGGGCTTTCAGTTATTTAGTGCAGAGCTATCAGTCATATTGGGAGGGGCTATCAGTCCTTTAGTCTAAAATATACTCTTATAAACAAGGTTATTAAAAACAAGTGTTCTTCACAAAATCTGTGGTTACTCAGTTTCTGTGTTTGGATGCTGAAAAAACCTTTATGTGAAGCAGAAATCAGCATTTTATAATGACTTTATTAATTATTATCAAAGTAAAAATGATTTAGAACATATTTTGTGAGGTAATGTGATGAGCTCGAGTAAAACAGCAGCACAGCATTATTGAGTTATTTCATTAAAGAAAAAATGTGGTAATAAAACAATCTGTGTGCGTCTCTCTCTCTCTCTCTCTCTCTCTCTCTCTCTGCGTGTGTGTGTGAGCTGCAGAGGGTGGTGTGGATGAGGAGGGTGTGTGTGTGCTTGGGGAGGGAGCAGACAGCGGTGAGCTTCTTCCAGGTAAATCTCTGGTGTTTGCTGCGATGGAGCTGCTGGTGTTCATCCTGGTGCGTCACCTGCCGCAGCTGAAGGAGAAGAACACACACACCTGCAGACGCAGCCCACAGAGCCTGTCTGAACACAGCAGCCGCCTGGTGGCCAACAGCGTCACTGCACTCGCAGAGCTGCCGTCACTCTGCTCACCAGCAGGTACACACACACACACTGCAGAAAATATATCATATGCTAGAGCACAACCTAGTGTTCATATAATGTCATATAAACCTCAGAGTCAGACTGAGGAAAATACACCAGAGCTCCACTGAGGGCACGTTACCCCTTGTGTACTATTGGGTCGTTTTCATCCACTCTGGGCTGATTTTGAGTCTTAATTCGGCCACAACTGTCTCTGTGTTTCAGCAAATATGATGATTAGTGGGGACAAATCTTATTTTGGCTTATATTTAGGGAAAATGCTGTGGAAGTTTTCGGAAACTCATCAACACACTCTGTTCAGATGTTGGTGCTGTTTTTGCTCCATTGACTTCCATTATAATCACATTTATTGATCGCAAAGCCATGACAGAAGAATAATAATCTGCCTATGGGGTAAGAAAATAATCTTGTTTTCGTTTTGATATAAGATGACTTCTCTTCCTCCATTGTCAGATTATTTTGCTTGTTTTAAGGTAAAACTTGTTTATTTTTGGCTCATTATTTCTGAAAACAACACTATATTCTTTACTTGTCTAGAAATGCTTCTTAATTTAAGAAGTTGTAGATATTTGGACCAGAAACAAGACAAATACTCTAAATAAGAACAGCATGTTTGCAGTGTGATATGAACAACTGAAGCGCTCTATATTCATTTGAGTGTTGTTTGTGTGTTTGCAGGCAGTATGACGATCCTGCCCACGGTGCTGTTCCTGATCACTGGCGTGCTGAGAGAGACGGCGGTGAAGACTGCAGATAACAGTGTTTCAGCGCCGGTTTCTGCGGCTCTACAGGCCATCAAGACCATCCTGAGCTCAGCGGCGGCGCACACACACTCACACTGGAGCGCTCTGGTGCGCAGCAGTCTGGCCACCGTCCTGGAGGACTCACAGCCCAGCGGTGTGTGTGTGTGTGTGTGTGGTTTATTTATTAGAGCTGCTGTGTGTGTCTTTCCGACTGTTTTAAATCATAAAAACACCATCATACGTTTGCAGATATTAAGACCCTGCTGAAAAATCCAGTTTAAACCAGCCTAGGCTGCTTGGCTGGTTTTAGCTGGTCAACCATCCTGGTTTTAGAGGGGTTTTGGCCATTTCCAGGCTGGTTTCCAGCCATCTCCATCGTGGTCTTAGCTGGTCAGGCTGGAAAATGACCAGCTAAATCCAGCTAAAACCAGCTTGACCGGCCTGGTTTAAGCTGGACATAGCTGGTTTTGGCTGGACCCCCAGCCTGGCTAGGCTGATCAAGCTGGTTTTAGCTGGTCATTTTCCAGCCTGACCAGGTAAGACCAGAATGGAAATTGCTGGAAACCAGCCTGGAAATGGCCAAAACCCCTCTAAAACCAGACTGGTTGACCAGCTATAGCCTAGGCTGGTTTAAGCTGTTTTTTTCAGTAGGGGAATCATGCTGTTTTAGTATGCTTCAAATTTTAGTATGTAAAATGTTCAGCATACCAAAGGTTTTACTATGGTTTGTGTTTATGTAAGTGAGACGTGGTGCTCATCGACAAGAGGATGCACCAATAATGGCCCATACACCTGACTAATCAAGCAATACAACGGTTTATTGCTGGTACACACAGCTGACATCAATTATCACAGTAATATTCAATAATCATGGATCATACTCATGAAGATCAGTAATCAAAATACAACAAAACTGCATGAAAGCCTTATAATGTGAAATAAAGATGAGTAACAATGATGAGATGAATAAAAGACAGATAATCAAACCCCAAGCATATACAACCTCAGAGATGTGCCATCATTGTCCTCTTCAAAGACTGGGGAGCCTGTTGCAGTCACACTGTAAAACCAACACGTGTGTCCGAGAATGTCAGGCGATGTGCACTTATCCCACGGCTGAGCTTCCAGTGTTTCAGCAAGAAACCCTCACCTTTATAGTCTAAATCTGAGTGCTGGCCAAAGGTCGGCCTATTAGGTGAGAGAAGAGTGAGTTGATCAGGCCCACCTTCTCTCTCAGCTAGCTGCACATTATTTCTGAGTGCACACATTTAAGGTTTGAAGTGTCAGCAGGATTATCAGAGTCAATATTCAACCTCCTGAAATCCGGAGAAAGTTAACCTTAAGGTCATCAGACTCTTCTCTGGTCATTTGGTCATGCTTGAGGGTCAATATTTTACCTCTCATTATTTGGAGAAAGGTGTGAAGTTAACCTTAAGGTCATGAGAGCCTTCTCTGGTCATTTGGTTGTCCGTTTGAGAAAAAACAACCCATCTCTTACACCTGCTGAGTGATCATATTTATCTGAGAAACAGTGCTACAGTCAGTTATTCTGCTTTGAGGATGTGTGTTCAGTGTCAGAATGTCTGTCTTTGTTTTGATCTGTAACTCCGCCCACTGCCAGTTTAGCCAATTATATTTCATCACTCAGGTTGCCAGATGGTGGAGAACGGTGTATTTAATCTCTCTCTCTGTCTCTGTGGTGCAGACTCAGTGGATGAGGTCAGTTTTCTGGCCGCCGTCACCCTGTTCCTGCTGTCGGCCAGTGATGAGCTGATGAGTGTGTGTGTCCTGCAGAACGGCTGCATCGAGCGCTTCACACACGCTCTCAACTCTGCTGATCCCTGGGTGAGCTGTGCTTCATTCACACACACACTGATCAGCACGTCCCTTCTGTCATTTCACAATTCATCAAAAACTAAATGAAATTAAGAACAGGTGGCTCAGTGGTTATCACTGTGGCCAAACAGCAAGAAGGTCGCTGGTTCGAGTCCCGGCTGGGTCAGTGTGTGTTTCTGTGTGGAGTTTGCATGTTCTCCCCATGTTGGTGTGGGTTTCCTCCGGGTGCTCCGGTTTCCCCCACAGTCCAAACACATGCACTATAGGGGAATTGATCAACTAAATTGGCTGTAGTGTATGAATGAGGGTGTTTTCCAGCACTGGGTTGCAGCTGGAAGGGCATCCGCTTTGTTAAACACATGCTGGAATAGTTGGCAGTTCATTCCGCTGTAAAATAAATAAGGTAAATAAGGGAATGAGCCGAAGGAGAATGAATGAAACTAAGAACAGGTAGTGTTTAATACCTAAATAATAAAATAATTAGTAATTAACAAAAATAAATGATCATTTTCAGCTCATTTCAAGATGCACAGACATGAAAACATTGGGCTTAAACTGAAATTCTGGATGCACTTGGCAACTAACTGTGTGTGTGTGTGTGTGTGTGTGTGTGTGTGTGTGTGTGTGTGCGTGTGCGTGTGCGTGTGTGTGTGTGTGTTTGTGTGTGTGTGTGTATGTGTGTGTGCAGACTCAGGCGCGCTGCTGTCAGCTGCTGCTCTCCATCCTCCAGCAGCCGTCCCGCAGGCTCTCCGTGCCGTTCATCCACACGCTGGCGCCGCTGCTGGTGGAGCAGCTGAAGAGTGTGGAGCACCGGCGTGTGTGTAACGCTGCAGAGCTGCAGGCCGTGCAGGAGCGGGTTCGGGTGATGGAGAGGCTCGTGGACATGGCGGAAGAACACAACCGTGAGCAACATTACACTGATAGATCACACAGAAATGAATATATACTCACCCTCAGGATATTGAAGATGGAGATGACCCTATGGTTTTACCCAGCCCTGAGTGAGAAGCAGCCGTCTGTCCATCATTAGAGTGTTTGAGCTGCTGAAGATAATGTCAGCATAGACTAAGAGGATTATAGATGTGGAGTTTTAGACAAGGAGTGACATAGACTGACAGAGGCACTGACAACACACACACTGCTGTTTTACATCTGTCACTATGGGGACGTACAGCCGTCTGTAGCTCCGCCCTCTTCTGAAAAGTGCACTTTCTCATTTGCATTTAAAGCGACAGTCACCAAAACACCACAATTAGGATCAAAGCCTGAAAGAGTCAGTTTCAGAGAGCTGGAGGACATTATCTGTGTGCTATTCTCAGCTTAAACTCACACACACACACACACACACACACACACTCTAGACACAGCAGAGACGCATTTACAGCTTGTATAAAGTGGCAGAATAGGTCCCCTTTAAAAAGGCAGCACTATCATAACCCCTGTGTGTGTGTGTGTGTGTGCGTGTGTGTGTGTGTGTGTGTGTGTGTGTGTGTGTGTGTGTGTGTGTGTGTGTGTCGCAGGTGTTCAGCTGTTGGCTCTGCTGGTGCCCACGCTAGTCTCTTACCTGCTAGATGACTCCAGCTTCAGCTCTTCCTCCAGCAGCTCTAAAGGTCTGCATGATTTCGCCCTCCAGAGCCTGATGCACACCGGCCCACTTTACCCCACAGCCTTCAAGACGGTGATCGGAGCCGCTCCGGAGCTCAAGACCCGTCTGGAGGCGGCCATCAGATCCAAACAAGCCCACAGCAGAGCCAAAAGCACCGCCAGACAAACCCTGCCCGCTGTACCCGCCGCGCCAACCATCAAACTCAAGACCAGCTTCTTCTAGATGGAGAGATAGCTGAGATTAGTCTCATCACACTCAAAATAAGGCCTTTTTTGTCTCATCTCTAGTCCAGATATCTACAAACTCTTAAATCAAGAAGCATTTTACAACATATAGTCTTGTTTTCAGCAATAATGAGCCCAAATGAAGAGAGTTTTTCTGTAAAACAAGCAGAATAACCCGACAATAGGGGAAGCAGAATAATAATCGAGCTTTTCCTTTTGACATCAGATTATTTTGCTCACCTCATTGGCAGATTATGCATCTTATTTTAAAGAAATATATATATTTTACTGTATTATTTCTGAAAATAAAACACTTGTGAGGAAAATGCTTCTTGATTTAAGTATTTCTTATAAATTGCAGCTAGAAATGAGATTAAAGCTTTAAGAAAAGCTTTATTTTGTAGTGTAGTTCACTCAGAAAGGACATTTCTCTCTGTAATTCCTCTCCCTCATGTAGTTTCAACCCTTTTGAGCGTTTGTTCATCTTCAGAACACAAATGCAGATATTTTAGATGAAATCCTGGAGCTCTCTCATCCTCCATAGACAGCAAGAGTCCTGAGATGCTTCTTCAGTGGTTACACCATAATGTTATGAAGCCACATCACTGAAAATAATGACTTTACTCAACAGCTTCTTCTCTTCAGCACCAGGTAGCGTGTTTGTGATGATGAAGTATATTAATGACTTCTATACACTGCCAAAATTATTTTTTTCTGAGTAATTTTGTCTTGTTTCTAGTGCAAATATCTAAAAACTGTTAAATCAAGAGGCATTTTCTAGACTAGCAAATATAGTCTTGTTTCAGAAATAATCAGTCAAGATTGAGTTTTTAATTAAAACAAAATAATCTGACAAAGGGGTACAAAATAAAACAATCAAATGTCAAAAGTTTATATTTATTACTCTATATTTAGCTTGTTTTAGGGAAAAACTCTCTTCATTTTGACTCATTATTTCTGAAAACGAGACTATATAGTTGTGCTTGTCTAGAAAACGCTTCTCAATGTAAGAATTTGTAGATATTTGGACTAGAAACAAGACAGAAACTAAGTAAGAGAAGCACAATATTCGGTTTTAAATAACTGGGATTCAAAAATCAAGTTATTTTTGTGTGTGGAAATCTGCAGACGTGTTTCTAACTTTAATATAACAATATAATATATGTTATTTACTATTAAAATGAGCTTATCTGACAAGTGCACGACACGTGAGCTAACGACAAGAAAGCTTGATGTGATCCCAGCTGAACACTGAAGCCCCACTGAATGATTATCAATGTTTCTGGACTTTCAGCATCTCGGGACTCTTGCTGTCTATGGAGGATGAGAGAGCTCCAGGATCTGCATTTGTGTCTCTAAAATAAAGGAAATGCCTCAACAGATTAAAACAGCATGAAGGTGAGGAATTAATGACAGATTCTTCATTTGTGTGTGAACTGACCCTTTAAAGGCATTACTGGGTTTGCACTTTAAACAAGTCTCAATGAATGAAGGTGTTTTGAAAGCTGGTGAAAGGATAAATTCACATTGACCTGAATATCTCCTTCACCACAGTCATTCCTGTCTGTTTTTTTTTAACTGTGTTGGTGTATTTTTGTACCATCTTTCTGTCTGATTGTAATTTAAGGCTTGTTATCATATTTATCATTCTTTGGAGAAACTGCTGATGGTTGTTTTAAAACTGCTGATCCAGAATCAGTATGAACTTGAGTCTGTTAAAGGGACAGTTCACCCCAAAATGATCATTATCACTGCACAAATGCTTTTCTTATTTAAAGTTTTAGTCTTGTTTCTGGTCCAAATAATGAAGTAATGAGTCAAAAAGAAATAGAATTTTCCTCAAAACAAGCTAAATAATCTGCCAATGGAGTAAGAAACAATCACTGTGAAATAAGATTACCATTCTTCCCTCATTGTCAGATTATTCTGCTTGTTTTGAGGAGAAACTCTCTTCATTTTGCCTCATCATTCCTGAAAACAACACTAGATTCTTTACTTGTCTAGAAAATGCTTCTTGATTTAAGAGTTTTTAGATATTTGGACCAGACACAAGACACAAACTCAAAGCAAGAAAAGCAGTATATATACTAGTTTTTTCTGTTCAACACAAAAGACAATAGTTAGAAGAATGCTGACAGCCACTGAGTTCTGTATAAAACAAACACTATGGAAGTCAATAGTTACAGGTTTCCAACATTTCTCTAAATATCTTCTTCAGTGTTTAACAGAAAGTGAATAAATGATGAGAGAATTGACATTTGTTTGGGTGAGCTGTCCCTTCAGATGGAGTGTGTGAGTGTATTGTGTGTGTGTTTTAGTTGCTCAAGCAGCTTTATGGTGTTGTTTTGACATCTCGTTTGAGCTTTTAATAACTGGATTGTAAATTTGTTTGTCATTCGTGTGAATAAATGGATTATATGACTTTCGTTATGCCTGTCGTTCATCAAACACACAATCAGTATTTCAATGATTATTGAAGAGCTACACAGTTATTCTCATTATATTAATAATAATGATTCCTTACATTTCTATAGCGCTTTTCTGGACACATTTTTTTTGGGGGGGGGGAGATCTCCTCATCCACCACCAGTGTGCAGCATCCACCTGGATGAGGTGACAGCAGAATGCTGAAAGCTGGTAACTTTCATTGTTGGAAAACATATACTATGGAAGTCAATGGTTACAGGTTTCTAGCATTCTTCGAAATATCTTCTTTAGTCTTCAACAGAAGAAAGAAACACTTAAAGGTCTGAAACAAGTAAAGGGTGAGTAAATATTAGCAATTAATAATTCCTTACATTTCTCTAGTGCTTTTCTGGACACTCAAAACGCTTTACCAGGGGCAGAGTGGACATTTTAAAAGTGGGGACAGCTGAAATCCAAAAGTTTACATTCTTCATTACCTGTTTCTATATAGTCTGTCTCTAAAAGTGAGGGGGACATATCCCCCTGTCCCCCCCGGCTGCTACACGCCTGCGCTTTACACATTGGGGGGAATCTCCTCATCCTGCACCAGTGTGCAGCATCCACCTGGATGACACAACAGCAGCCATATTGCACCAGACCACACACACCAGCTGATTGGTGGAGAGGAAGCCGGTGATAGACAGAGGCCAGTGGGCAAATTTGGCCAGGATGCCGGGGTTAAACCCCAACTCATTTTCCAAGCACATCCTGGGATTTTTAACAATCTCGGTTTACATCTCATCTGAAAGACGGCGCTCACTGAGCAGTATAGAGTCCCCGTTAATATACTGGGGCCTCACACAGACCGCAGGTTGAGCGCCCCCTGCTGGCCTCACTAACACCACTTTCCCATGTGGTCTCCCATCCAGGTACTAAACAGGCGCAGCGCTGCTTGGCTTTAGTGTGCGACCTTGCTAGATTTGCAGAGAGCTAGCTGCAGGTCTGTTGAATGCTTGATTCTGATTGACTGATGATCACTCTTATGCACAGGGGTCAAACTCAGTTCCTGGAGGGCCGCAGCTCTGCATAGTTTATTTTCAACCCTAATTAAACACACCTGATCAAACGGAGTCCTTCAGGCTTGTTTGAAGCATGCTAAGTATGTTGGAGTTGGGTTCGATCAGTGATTGGAGCCGATGTAATTCATGTACACTCTAATATCGGGAGCTGATTGAGACGCAGCCCAGTTCTCACGTCCACATTTCCATCATGTCCTGTTGATCTGCTGGAGTGTGTGAACGCTCATTAGCCGAGCTGCTGCGTTTCCTCTCTTTCCTGCTATTGTGTGTTGGATTGTGCTCTAATCCTCATTATTTGATTACATGCTGGATTCGCTGCCTGTTCTGAGGATTGTTCTCATGAGTGTTGACCCAGTCTGAACTCCATGTGTATGACTGATTTATCGTGACGGCTAAACTAACAAGTGCTAAAGAGGGAACCAAAGACAAATAACAGTAAAAAATAGCACTTCAACACACATACAAGATTACTGACCCTCCTGTTCATTTATTTTCCTCTTCAAATATTTCCCCAGATTGAGGAATTTCTCACAGTATTTCCTCTAATATTTGTTCTTCTGGAGAAAGTCTTATTTGTTTTATTCCAGCTAGAATAAAAGCAGTTTTTAATAGTTTTAAAGCCATGTTAAGGTCAATATTATTAGCCCCCTTCAGCAATATTAGTGTTGGATTGTCTCTAGAACAAACCACTGTTATACAATGACTTGCCTAATTACCCTAACTTTACCCTAATTACCCTAGTTAAGCCTTTTAATGTCACTGTAAGCTGAATACTAGTGTCTTGAAGAATATCTAGTCTAATATTATGTACTGTCATCATGGCAAAGAGAGAATAAATCAGTTATTAGAGATGAGTTATTAACACTGTTATGATCAGAAATGTGCTGAAGAAATCTGCTCTCTGTTAAACAGAAATTGGGGAAAATATACAGGGGGCAATCCAGGTGATGACAAACAAAGCACAATACATTAAAAACACAAGCATAACTAGAAATATACAAGAACTGGAAAGAAAAAATAAAATAAAACCAAAATAATTCACAACACAGGGAAGAAGTTATGATCACGACACACAGCTGATGGAGTATACACTAACCTGCTCATTATTCAGACACTAGATGGCGCCACACAGTTATTAAAAGTACATTATAGCTAAATAATTAGATTTTTATCAAAAACCAGCAACATTCATTCATTCATTCATTTTCCTTCTGCTTAGTTGCTTTATTCCACAGCGGAATGAACCACCATCTATACCAGCATATGTTTAACGCAGCGGATGCCCTTCCAGCGGAAACCCAGTACTGGGAAACACCCATACACACACACACACACACACACACACACACACACACACACACACACACTACGGCCAGTTTAGTTGATCAATTCCCCTATAGCGCATGTGTTTGGACTGTGGGGGAAACCGGAGCACACGGAGGAAACCCCACACCAACACGGGGAGAACATGCAAACTCCACACAGAAACACACACTGACCCAGCCGGGACTCCAACCGGCGACCTTCTCACTGTGAGGCCCTACCAGCAACATTTCAACATTTCAACTATTGAACAATTCGACATGTTTTCCAGATTTTTCCTAACATATCTAGATATGCTCCTCCATGTTAAAAATCAATAAATACACGTCTTTTTAGATACACGTCTGGTGTTTGATGATTTGGGTCACGTGATTCTAATTTCGCGCCTCAGAATTTCCGCATAGATTAAAATGAACAGTAAATAAATCGTAGACTGTGAAATTATTTAAACAACGAATTGCAGTTTTATTCATAGTTTTTGTAATCCGAGAGCCTTCCTCCAGCAGCGAGAAACAACCTGCTCACATTCCCGAACACACACACACACACACACACGCAGCTTCATCAGATCAGCAGCTCCTCCACACACACTGCAGCAGATCTTCAGCACAGCAGGTATCGTCATTTCAGAAAAATAACCTTTAGTAAAAGTCCAACTGATGAGCTTTGAGTGTGTTTTGAGTAGATTAGAAACAGAAACTATCATTTCAGACTGAAAGCTTGTTTATGTGCATGATCTAAACGCGCTGCTTTTTAAAGCTACTATCATTACAGTTAAAAAAAAGCTGTGTTTAGTTTAGTTTCGTTTAGTTTAGTTTAGTTAATAACCGTCTCATTGTCTTGAATTTGTGGTACATTTTGACCCTGACTATAACTGACTTTCATATTCAGGAGACAAGCAACATTTACTCCAATATCTCATTTTGTCATGCACAAAAGAAAACAAGACATAATTCATAATCAGTGTTGGGGGAATCTAAAATCACTTAAAGTAGCTTAATGTAAGGAAAGGTAACTAACTTAAAGTGTAATGTTATTTTAGCATTTATTTTAAAGAGTAAGATGTATTAGAAGATTGATACTATAGTACTTTTCTTTTACCAAACACTGTTTATAGTGTAGTCTATCCGAACCACAATTGTAAAGTGTATTATGCTGTATATATCCACAACTCTTAGTTTATGAATGCTCCAATATTAACTATAGTGAACTGATCAACTGAAATAAAGACTGTAGTATACTTAAGCTTTTACTACAGTAAACTGTGGTGTATTGTAGCGTAATCAACTTTATAGTTGTAGTAAACTACAGTATTGGCTCATTCGTTTATATTAGTTCAGTTGTTGTGTTACCATAGCAACAGAAGAATCACCACAGCAGATTAATTACTGTGGTTATTGTGTTGTCATAGCAACTGTAGAATCATCACAACAGATCAGTTACTGTAGTTGTGTTACCATAGCAACTGTAGAATCACCACAAGAGATCAATTATTGTAATTGTGTTGCCATAGCAACAGTAGAATCACCTCAACAGATTAGTTACTGTAGTTGTTGTGTTAACATAGCAACTGTAGAATCACCACAACAGATCAATTACTGTAGTTGTTGTGTTACTATAGCAACTGTAGAATCACCACAACAGATCAATTACTGTAGTTGTTGTGTTACTATAGCAACTGTAGAATGACCACAACAGATCAATTACTGTAGTTGTTGTGTTGCCATAGCAACTATAGAATCACCTCAACAGGTCAATTACTGTAGTTGTTGTTACCATAGCAACAGTAGAATCTCCACAACAGATCAATTACTGTAGTTGTGTTACTATAGCAACTGTAGAATCACCACAACAGATCAGTTACTGTAGTTGTGTTACCATAGCAACTGTAGAATCACTAGTACTTAAGAATGGTTTAAAAACTAGTATTAAACTGTACATTACTGTAGTAGGCTAAATCTATGTAATGTATATGTAAATCTAAACTGTACTTCTCTTCCCTCTGATGTTCAGAAAGCAAAGTGTTTATATATTCTCACTTCAATCTCAAATGTGATTTTTTTAAATGTGAGTTTCATTTATTTTGTTTTTGAGTACTAGGCTCTGTTTTTTGTGTATGTGTGCTACTTCTAAAAGTGTTATTTAAAGTAAAGTGTATTATTATTATGGTTATTTGTTTCTGCTCTAGTGCAGAAGTATGTGCTGGGCTCTGGCTGGAGATGTGCCAATGAAAGCAGGATGAAGTGTTTCCACATGTTCTCAGTGGTGTAACTACAGGTGTGAGGTGTGTTGTTTACTGCTCTTTAACCCCTGCAGAGATGTGGACCTTCAGCCTGATAATGACAGCGCTGGCCTGTGTGCTTTCTCAAGATGCAGAGGAGTCTGTGTCCTACACGGTAAGAACATCTACACTTTTAGCATGTTTATAGTATGAATTAGCATGTTGTTAGCATGTTTAGTATAAATTTCCATATTTAACATAAATTAGAATGTTGCTAGAATGAATTACATGTTGTTAACATGTTTCTAGCATGAATTAGCACATTGTTAACATGTTTCTAGCATGAATTAGCACATTGTTAACATGTTTCTAGCATGAATTAGCACGTTGTTAACATGTTTCTAGCATGAATTAGCACGTTGTTAACATGTTTCTAGCATGAATTAGTGGTTGTTCACATGTTTCTAGCATGAATTAGCAAGTTGTTACCATGATTCAAGCAAGTTAGTAGCATGTTGTCAGCATTAATTAGCAAGCTTGTTAATGTTTCTAGTATGAATTAGCATGTTGTCAACATTATCTTAGCGTGATTTAACACGCTGTTAGCATGTTTCTAGCATCAATTAGCATGTTGTTAGTATGTTTCTAGCATGAATTAGCATAATGTTAGCATGTTTCTAGCAGGAATTAGATGGTTGTTAGCATGTATCTAACATAAATTAAAATGATGTTAGCATTGTTTCTTGCATAAATTAGTATGTTGTTAGCATGTTACTAATATGAATTATTGTGTTGTTAACATGTAACTAGTATGAATTAACATGCTGTTGTCATGATCCTGTTATGAATTAACATGTTGTTAGCATGTTTCCGATATGGATTAGCATTTTGATAACATGTTTCTGGTATGAATGTTTCTTGCTACCATGATTTTAGCTTGAATTATCATGTTGTTTGCATGATTCTAGTATGAATTAGCAAGTTAGTAGCATGTTTCTAGCATTAATTAGCAAGCTTGTTAGCATTTTCTAGTATGATTTAGCATGTTGTCAGCATTATATTGATTATATGATTTAACACGTTAGCATGTTTCTAGCATGAATTAGCATTTTGTTAGTATGTTTCTAGCATGAATAAATGGTTGTTAGCATGATTGTAGCATGAACTAGCACATTGTTAGCATCTCCTCCTTTGTTTGTATTCTGATGTGTAACGCTAATCATTCAGTGGAGTAATATGGAGTTGTAATGTGCTCTAAACCTGCCGGATCTACTTTAGCTGTGCCTTTATCATGTGCAGTCACCATCAGCCAATCAGAATCCAGCATTCAGCAGACATGTGGTATAAGGTGACAGCTAAAGCTTTGTCATACTGTGTGTGTTGTTTATGTTTCAGAGATGCACAGAAGGCTATGAGTACGATCCCTTTAAAGAGGGATGCACAGGTAATACAATAACTGATCATCTGACACTCTCTCCATGGCCTTCAATGGCCAACAGGAGTATCCATGAGTCTGAGAAACTGATCATAATGCTTAAAGTTCAGCCAGAAATCTCATCATTTCCTTTTGCCAAACCTGTGTGAGTTTCTTTCTTCTGTTGAACACAAAGGAAGATATTCTGAAGAATGCTGGAAAATCAGACATGGGCTGGTTACATCTGCATACTTATTTGAGCATATTTAAACAAATGCTAAAAGGAAATGCATACGTTTTGAAAGTGTGTATAGTTTTATGTACACAGCTAGTGGTGTAGCGCATCCCAGATCTCACGGTTTGGATCACGTTATGGGGTTTTAGTCACAGATCAGACCATTTTTCGGATCAGCTAGAAAGGAGAGGAGATAAATGTCAGTTCCTTTCCATTTAATACAGAAACAGCACTGCAAGACACTTTGGGTTTTAACAAACAGAACTTAGAGCCTGTAATTTAATTAAAAATAATATTAAATGAAGAAATAATCAGCTGAATAAAAATAAACTAAAATATTCAGTACTGTGAGAAACTCACTGTCAGCTATTACTGCTGCTGATGACGCTAAATGTAGAAATCTAACATTATAATTTGTACAACCCATATTTATTTTAGTCTCATCTTCAGTAAATGATTCAGTTAATCACTCATAGATCTTCATGTTTCATTGCTTGATGATCATTGTTGAAGAATTATTCAGTGGCATGTTTTTGATGGCTGGTTGTCTCCACCTACTGGTTAAATAATGTAATTGCTGCCTACAACTTTCAGTTTTGAGCATGGTTAAATGCATATGATGGTGATTTTAATCTTCACCATAAACATGAATTCATTTTCTTTTCGGCTTAGTCCCTTTATTAATCAGGGGTCGCCACAGCGGAATGAACCGCCAACTTATCCAGCACATGTTTTATGCAACCGCAACCCAACACTGGGAAACACCCATACACTCTTGCATTCACACACATACACTACGGCCATTTTAGTTCATTAATTTTCCTATAGCGCATGTGTTTGGACTGGGGGAAACCGGAGCACCCGGAGGAAACCCAGGGTGAGAACATGCAAAACACATTCAAACACATGTGCTATAGGGGAATTGATTAACTAAATTGGCCGTAGTATATGAGTGTGAATGCAAGAGTATATGGGTGTTTCCCAGTGTTGGGTTGCGGCTGGAAGGGCATCCGCTGCGTAAAACGTGCTGGATAATTTGTCGGTTCATTCCGCTGTGGTGACCCATGATTAATAAAGGGACTAAGCTGAACATGAATGAATGAATGATGTTTTGTGAAGCTGCTGTGGAACGATTATCATTATGAAGAGCGCTGTTGACCTTATTCTTCAATGCAGAAGTGTGCTCGCGATTGTGATTGGTTTAGAACTGCAGATTCGTTTGTCTATGGGAGAAATGACTAACAATAATAAATGGAAGAAAACAGTCAAACTACTCACCCTACAATCAAGTGTGTTCATGACTATACATAAAAAGAAGAAGAATGTAATAAGACAATATCAGTTTACATCATCAAGCAGCTGAACGAGCTGTTTTTAACGTCTAAATATTAATGGAAGTGAATGAGAGCGGAGGTCTAGAGACAAAAAGATTCCAATGGCTGCGCCCACTCGGACGTAAAGAATATGGTCAGTACAAGTATACTTGAATTGAATTGTACTGTCTCTTTAATGCTAGTCTTCTGCATGTTTTCCACAGATGTTGATGAGTGTGTCCTCGTGTCTGATGCCTGTAAAGCGGGCATGAAGTGTATAAACCACTACGGCGGATACCTCTGCCTGCCCCAGAACGCTCAGATCTTCATTAATAATGGAAACGAACCATCGCAGGCCTCAGACTCTGTTCCTCAAACACACACAGAGACTAACCACAGATCTGCAGCTGCCGGAGGCTCTCAGTGCTCTGCTGGATTCACACGCGACCAACACAACTACTGCCAGGGTACAGCAGTACACGCATGTTAGGAAAGCCTTACTTCACTGCATTAGAAAACACAAGAACAGAGATGAGGATAACAGGGTTGAGGATAACAGAGTTGAGGATAACAGAGTTGAGGATAACAGAGCTGAGGATAACAGAGCTGACAGTAATATACCTGACAGTAACAGAGTTGAGGATAACAGAGATGAGGATAACAGAGATGATGATTAGAGATTTGATGATGACAGAGTTGACAGTAATATACCTGACAGTAACAGAGTTGACACATAATTAATCTATTTTTGGTGAATCCTAAACGTTTTGCACATATTAATGAGAGCTTTAATGTTTTTTTTAATTGTGGTAAGAAGACAGAATATACAGTCTGTATAAAGGCCACTCAACTGAGACTGCCCTGCTCTCGGTCGTGGAGGACCTCAGACTGGCTAAAGCAGACTCTAAATCATCTGTCCTCATCTTGCTGGATTTATCAGCTGCTTTTGACACTGTAAACCACCAGATCCTGCTATCTACGCTTGAGTCACTGGGCGTCACAGGCACTGTTATTCAATGGTTCAGTTCCTACCTCTCGGACAGGTCATTCAGGGTGTCGTGGAGGGGAGAGGTGTCCAACCTACAGCATCTATACACTGGGGTACCTCAGGGCTCTGTGCTTGGACCACTTCTCTTCTCTATCTACACGGCATCTTTAGGAACAGTCATCCAGAAACATGGTTTTTCCTACCACTGCTATGCTGATGACACCCAGCTATACCTCTCTTTCCACCCTGATGATCCCTCGGTTCCAGCTCGCATTTCAGCCTGCCTGTCAGACATTTCACTCTGGATGCAAGATCATCATCTCCAGCTTAACCTCATGAAAACGGAAATGCTTGAAGTCTCTGCCAACCCGACCCTTCACCATAACTTTTCAATCCAGATGGATGGAGCAACCATCACTGCATCCAAAATGGTAAAAAGCCTTGGAGTTACGATTGATGACCAACTGAACTTCTCTGACCACATTTCTAGAACTGCCCGATCTTGCAGATTCGCACTCTACAACATCAGAAAGGTCCGACCCTTCCTATCTGAACATACAGCTCAACTCATTGTTCAAGCTCTTGTCCTCTCCAAACTGGACTATTGCAACTCGCTGCTAGCCGGGCTACCAGCTAGTTCTATCAAACCTCTTCAGCTGCTTCAGAACGCAGCAGCACGAGTGGTCTTTGATGAACCCAAAAGAGCACATGTCACTCCGCTACTCACCCGTTTGCACTGGCTTCCAGTTGCTGCCCGCATCAAATTCAAAGCTCTGATGTTTGCTTACAAAGTGACCTCTAGCTGTGCTCCTTCGTATCTGCTCTCACTTCTGCAGATATATGTGCCCTCCAGAAACTTGCGTTCTGTGAATGAACGTCACCTCGTTGTTCCATCCCAAAGAGGGAAGAAATCACTTTCCCGAACTCTCACATTCAATCTGCCCAGTTGGTGGAATGAACTCCCTAACTACATCAGAACAGCAGAGTCACTTGCTGTCTTCAAGAAACGACTAAAAACGCAACTGTTTAGTCTCCACTTTTCCTCCTAATCTGCAATTGCCTCTCTGGCTATACCACTAACTGAGCCCTCTTTCTCTCTCTCTCTCTCTCTCTCTCTCTCTCTCTCTCTATTAAAAAAAAAAAAAAAAAAAAAAAAAAAAAAATTCTACTAATGTTTTTGCTTCTTAGACTTTTACACGCCTGAAACTTGTCTATAGCGCTTGTTCACTGCTGCTCTTATAGTTGTGTAAATTGCTTCCTTGTCCTCATTTGTAAGTCGCTTTGGATAAAAGCGTCTGCTAAATGACTAAATGTAAATGTAAATGTAAATATTTACATCTATAAATATGAATACCCAACATGTGTGTGTCCAGATGTGGATGAATGCTCTCAGGGCCTGCACACCTGTGCTTCAGACCAGATCTGCTACAACAGCAGAGGCTCCTACAGCTGTCAGTGTCAGCCTGGGTACCAGAGACACGGAGACCAGTGTGTGGGTGAGTACCGTACCACAGCTCCAGTGTTGGGGGAAATGTATTGCAAGTTACACAGGTTACATAATAATATTACTTTTCTAAGTAACGAGTACAGTAATGCATTAATTTAATGAATTAGCTTCTAAATAGCTGAATTAACTGAGCTTGGTCATGTTGAATCCTGAACTGATGAGAGAATGCAGGAACAGACAGAGAGCAGGATGGCTTTACATTTCTGCAATACTGGAAGTGTTTTAATCATTCTGAACACATGAAGAAAAGGAAAAGGGGATTATAGTCTCAGTGCACACTGATTTAATAAGACTAACAGCAGCAAACACACTGCTTTAAACTGTCATTCATCTGTATATACGGCATGTAGAGCCGTCTCCGAGGATAACATTACCCTACAGTATTACTACTGGTGTGTTTTTAATGATTAGAAATGAAGATTTCGCAGTGTTGTTATTTGCAGAGCTCCTCTATTAAAAAAGTCCCTGCAAGTTCTGAAAGAGATCAGGCCTCAGCCAGGGGGAAAGCAAAAGTAACGTAATGCATTACTTACCATAACAAGCAACTAACAAGTAACGGAAAAATAACACAACTACTTATTTACTTGGGGAGTAACTCAATATTGTAATGGATTACTTTCAAGAGGAACTTTCCCCAACACTGGTCATTACATCCTTCATCATCAGAGGTGAACAAGAATAAAAGAAGAACATTTTGTTATCCAACTAAACCTGTTTCATTTGCTGTCGCTGTGTGTGTGTGTGTGTGTGTGTGTGTGTGTGTGTGTGTGTGTGTGTGTGTGTACATGTGAACGTCTTTGCAGACAGGAATGAGTGTCTGCTGTCCCACTACTGCATGCACAGGTGTGTGAACACCGCCGGCTCCTACTACTGTGAGTGTAATGATGGATATCAGCTCGCCAGCAACAACCACAGCTGTGTGGGTGAGTCCAAGACCTGTGTGTGTGTGTGTGTGTGTGTGTGTGTGTGTGTGGATGTTCTTGTTATATTAAAGGCGTTCTTTTATGCACAAATCAGTTTTATGAGGTGTTTATCAGAGTGTCATAATCAATCATTTGTACGCTGCGATGCAGACGAGGATGATTCAGTATCGGTAACAGTTATGATGTATTGACCGTTTTCTGACATACCATAGAGTCATAATCTGAAGGCCACTTTGTATTGCAGGAGGGTTTCATCTTGTCATTTCTGACGAATAAAACAATGTCTAAAAGTTGCTATGTGACTAAATGTAAAGTAGACAAGCTAAAAAATCCAAAACCATATATACTATATATACTATAACCTGTCGACCTCAAGAAACGAGTGTTTAAGGACGCAAAAGTAGAGCACCACACAGCCTGATCTGACCTGACTGAAGAGAGGACGTACTGTAGGCAAACAATGTCATTTTGACAATGAAGGATGAGGGAGCTCTCAGATATCATCTAAAATATCGGTTTAATAAGGGATAGTTCACCCAAAAATGATAATTTACTTTAATTTTATTTTTGAGTCAAGTGTTTCCAAACCTTTAAGAATTTCCTCTGTTGAACACAATAAAAGACACTATTGAAGTCAATGGAGAGGGGTTTCCAGCCTTCTGCAAAACCTTTTGTGTTCAACAGAAGAGACATGATTGTGACAAGTGAATAAATAACAACAGAACGTTCACTTCCGTGGGAGCTGTGTCTTTAATTTGTGTTCTGAAGATTAATGAAGATCCTGAAATATTCATTTCTGGGTGATCAGACTCTGGAAAAAGGCAAACATCAGGCAGCTGTTAGTCCTGAATCGATATTGAGCAACACAGAAAAGCTCCCCTCACTTTAAAACAATAGACTTAACAATAGACATGTGTTATTGTCACTGCAGCATTATTAAGGTGCAGTAGATATCATTACTGTAATGGAGAAAGAAACCCTGAGTCTATCAGATTAGCTTGACTTATAGTTGTGCCAAGAATTGGCCTTCAGATCGCTCACAGAGGAATTTAAAATATCTCATGGTGCATTTTTCAGAAGGAGAACAATCAGTTTAGAGGAGCCTGTCTGCGCTTTAGTGAAGCGGATCTTTCAAGAGGGACTCAACACTGCATTAATGCTCTTCTTATTTAGAGTTTCTGTCTTGTTTCTAGTCTAAATAACTTAAGTCAGTCTTTTAGGGTAGGGCTATCAGTCATTTAGGGGGCGGAGCTATCAATCTTTTAGGGTGCTGCTATCAGTCATTTAGGGTGGGGCTATCAATCTTTTAGGGTAGGGCTATAAATCTTTTAGGGCGGGGCTATCAGTTAATTGGGGTAGGGCTATCAATATTAGGGTGGAGCAATTAGTCCTTTAGGATGGTGCTATCAATCTTTTAGGGTGGGGCTATCAGTCATTTAAGGTGGAGCTATCAATCATTTAGGGTAGGGCTATCAGTCCTTTAGGGCGGTGTTATTAAGCTTTTAGGGCGGAGCTATCAGTCTTTTACGGTGGGGCTATCAGTCCTTTAGGCCGGTGCTTTCAGTGTTTTAGGGCGGAGCTATCAGTACTTTAGGGTGGGACTATCTGTCCTTTAGTGTACTTTAGGGTAGGACTTTCAATCTTTTAGGGCTATCAGTCCTTTAAGGTGGGGCTATAAGTTCTTCAGGGCGGGGCTATCCATCATTTAGGGCGTGGCTATCATTCCTTTAGGGTGTGGCTAACAATCTTTTAGGGCAGAGCTATCAGTTCTTTGATGCGGGGCTATTAGTTCTTTTGGGCGGGTTATCAGTTCTTTGGGGCGGGGTTATTAGTTCTTTTGGGCGGGTTATCAGTTCTTTGGGGCGGGGTTATTAGTTCTTTTGGGCGGGCTATCAGTTTTTTGGGGCGGCGCTATTAGTTCTTTAGGGCAGGCTTTCAGTCCGTGTCTTGTTTCTGCTAACTTTTATCCCTTTGTCAATGTTGTTTTCTTAGCAACGCTCATCTTCCAATGACCCAATCAGTTCCCAAAGGACAAAATCATACACTGCCCTATATTTTATTTCTCATTCAGGAGCGCTTCAAGTGGATATGCCTCTCGATATGGGAAAGAAGCCAAATCTTAACTTCCATTTCATGGCGACTTTTAGCAATTAATATTACCTTGCAGGAAAATCATGCAGAATATGAGCATGAGCAGATGACCTGTACACAGAGGAAAGTGTAAAAGTGTGTGTGTGTGTGTGTGTGTGTGTGTGTTTCAGATGTGAACGAGTGTGAAGTGTCTCAGCCGTGTCAGCATCAGTGCTTTAACCTGCTGGGCTCCTTCATCTGCCAGTGTGATACGGGTTATGAACTCGGCCCGGATGCAGTCTCCTGTGTGGGTCAGTGCTGACTCTGTGCTATCTTTATCAACAGCTTCATAGCGACACTAAATTGACATCAAGCAAGACCTAAAAAGAACCCATCAGAAATACTAATCGATTTGATGTTAAAACTTTGAGGTCTATTTAACATCCACACATTGATGTCCTTTTGACCACCAAAATAATGACACAAAAAGTCATTTAATATAGGAATTACAAATTTACAATGGATTTTGTGTCTATAAAATGCATGTAAACTACCTTGATGTCAAAATAACATCAAATTGACTTTTAAAACTGGCATCTAAAGGTTTACGTACAGTCCTCTTTTTGACTCCAGTGTTGGATGTCAATTTGATGTTGTTTTACATCAAGCACTTCAATAGACATCAAAGTAATTTGCATTTTTGAGTTGTTTTTTGGTGTGGTTTTGACACGTTTCAGTTTGCACAGAGAGCATAGCTCAGTGTTGTGTGTATTCGACCTGTGGTTGTGTGTTCAGATATCGACGAGTGCTCGTTCTCCAGCTACATGTGCCAGTACGCGTGTGTGAACAGCGAGGGTGGATACTCCTGCACCTGCCCAGACGGATATCAGATACACAGAACAAGAATGTGTCAAGGTATCGGCCTCCTCCTTCATAAAATACAGCGCTCTCTCTCCATCCACACCCAGAGATTTCAGCCAGGAATTCACAAACACATCACATGCTCATCATGGAAACAATGCAGAGCTCAAGCCCTGCCGCTGGAGCTTTTCCTGTGTGCTGTAGCTTTAATAAGTGATAATTATCAGTTTTTTTCAACCGCTAACAAGCATTACTGTTTACTTAGATTTTTACTCTTGTTTTTCGTCCAACTATCTAAAAATTCATAAATCAAGAAGCATTTCTTAAAAAAAGCAACCATATTGTTTTGTTTTAAGATTGAGTCAAAATTGAGTAATTAAAGTAAGGGAAACACCCATACACACACACTCATACACTACAGCCAGTTTAGTTCATCAGTTCCCCTATAGCGCATGTGTTTGGACTGTGGGGGAAACCGGAGCACCCGGAGGAAACCCACACCAACATGGGGAGAACATGCAAACTCCACACAGAAACACCAACTGACCCAGCCGGGACTCAAACCAGCGACCTGCTTGCTGTGAGGACACCGTGCTGACCACTGAGCCGCCGTTATTTTACTGTTGTTTTAAATAGATCTAATGAATGCATTTACATTTATCAATTAAGATGCTTTTATCCTCACTTGTAAGTCGCTTTGGATTAAAGCATCTGCTAAATCCACCATGTTTGTAGTTTGCTTACAGTTCTTACCCACATTAGCATCTAATCAAATTCGCATCCAACTCGCAATGTATTGTGGGTAGAGAGATCTGCACTTTGAGTTACCACCCAGATAACTTTTTTTAACTGGTTTAGGACACTAATTCAATTTACGAATACCTTTTAGGATGATAGTTTGCGAATTGGTCCGCAGAAATAGACTATAGAATACATAAGATGTGTCACTCGTATAGTTTTGAATGGGGAAAATGTAAAGTTCAATATGGCCGCCCTATTAACGAAAGCCCAGATTTTAAGAAAGCAGCCAATCATTGATCTCTATAGGCTGATGATTCTCTGGGGGAGGGGCTCAGTGCAGACATGTGTTGAAGACAGTTTCTTCAGCTTCATTATGAAGCCTCTGGGGTCAGCAAACATGCTGGAATCACAGCGAAAACTTGCTTCACATACATGAGAAATGAATCCACACAAGGCTTCAAATCTCTACTTTTAAACAGACCAACTACACTTGAGAACAAATGTTCTCTGGTTTTGTAATCTGTATGAAACAAACATAAGGTCCAGTATTTTCCATCTGATCTCATTATTTTAAAGAACTCTTGTCTCCGTAATTTAAATGCACATGAGGGTAACCACTCGAGCACCAACAAAACAAACAGGTCGCTGTTGTTTTTTTACGATCAGCTGAAAATTACCCCAGGAGACCAGCAAGATTGGATGCGACGTTATTCAAAGGATGATATTGTGTAACATGCAGGTTATTGATTGTTACCGTTCTTCTCCCCTAATTTTCTGTGATGTGAATTTGCAACACTACCAGTAAACTATTGTGTGAGTCCACAAGGAAGTTCAGAACACATTAATTAGTTATTGCCAATGATGTTTATGAGCTTTGAAGCAGAAAGGCTGTGGGTTTGTTGTGAACACAGAGCATGTGAGTTTTCTGTTGCTGTTAATCCCTGTCTTCTGTCACAGACATCAACGAGTGTGAAACAGCCAATCACGAGTGCCGGGAAGACGAGATGTGCTGGAACTATTACGGAGGTCATCGATGTTACCCACGAAACCCGTGTCTGGAGCCGTATGTGCGGACCTCAGAAAAGTAAGAGCTCAGACATCGAGCTGGCTGTGATTTAAGAGTAAAGTTATAAACTATAAAAACAGTGATAAAGATAAAGAAAACAGCTCTGAGTGTAAAACAGTAGCAGAGTTAAGGATAAAACAATAAAGGATAAAATACTGTCATTCAGAATCCACTGTAATATACAAGACTTGTGCAATTGAAAGCTACAGATGACACTGTGGAGAAGCACACTGCTTGATGTAAAGCCCTCGTTAATCAGCTTATTTACAGATAATGACTGTCTGGAAAACAATAGGTTATATCATGGGAAATAATGATAAAAATGTTGGTGAATTAAAAGAAAATAAGTGTTGTAAGTTTTATTCCACTACACTGACTGCTCTCGTAAATGTTTGATTAGCTAGATTACACGAGCTGGATTCACTGGTCAGATGCTCTATAAACACTGAGGACACCTGCTGGTTACAAGAGGGAAATGCAGAAAGAAAAGCAGAAACTGAACATAGAGAGATTATTATTATTGTTTGCTGATGTGGACACAAATATATATTATATTTAAATTGCTTGATGTGAACTGGTGTTAATGCTGCCGTTTTCATCCGCAGCCGTTGCTCATGTCCGTCGGCAGCGGCGTGTCGAGGCCTGCCGCAGTCCATCGTCTACAAATACATGAACATGCATTCAGAGCGCAGCGTTCCAGCAGACATCTTCCAGATTCAGGCCACAAACATCTTCTCCAGCGCACACTACACCTTCAGAATCAAAGACGGCAATGACAGAGGACAGTTCTTCCTGAGGGTGAGCCATATCTACTCTTCATTTCTCTCTGTACCAGAGATTACCGTTCAGTCTTCATCTTATTATCTGTACTATTTAAAGGTCCCTTGAATTTAAAATGGAGTTGTTTAGATGTTAGTATCAGTATATTAGTCTTAAGGATATCTATTGTCTCTTCTGTGACAAAGTCTGAAGATATAAACCTGATATTCACAGATTGTCTCTTCCGCCTAAAGGGGGCAATACTTTTTGTCGTCTCATACTTCAGTCTCCCATCAAATCTTCTGACCAATCAAATCCTCTCTAGTATCTGATATGCCCCGCCCCTTTCTTCTCATTGGCTATTCATCTCATGCACTTGAGCTCAACCACTCTCACTGGCAGAGCTGTGAAAAAACTAAAGGCTATTGGCTGATTTTAAAAGGGGAGGGGCTCCTCTATGGCCCGCCCTCTCTTCATGTTTCATACTTCATCTAGGCTACTTCTACACTAATCTGGATCAATTTGAAATAGTTTTCGTCTATAAACGCTCCATGTCCACACTACTGTTTTTAATTCTCTACTTCCTCCATACTAAAATGATTGAAACGCTTTCGTTCATGTTCTGATGAAGGACCAAATTTGCAGGCCCTCATCAGAAGGGCATCTTGCCTATTGACAAGCTGCACCTCAGGTGAAGAGTGTAAACCTGGGTCTAAATCCTCAGCACAAGGAGTGACCGAGTGGGCATGCCAAACAACTACTGTGAACTGGATTCATTTTTCATTGAGGATCTTCTCATAGGATTTTTCAAATGTTAAATGAATGCTGTCAGGATCCCTGATGAGCTGTAACACTGTGTGTGTGTGTGTGTGTGTGTGTGTGCATTAGCGCTTCAGCAGTGCCGGGGCGATGCTAGTCTTGACTCAGTCTCTGGAGGGTCCGCAGGAGCTGATCGTGGATCTGGAGATGATCACTCAACACTCACTCATGAACTACCGCTCCAGCTCTTTACTGCGGCTCACCATCATCGTGGGACCTTTTCCTTTCTAAGCCCAGTTTCTACTTCTGTGTTGAGTGATCGCTGTATCCTCTGCACGTACTCAACGCCACTGCAAGCATTTATACTTCTGCGTTCTGTCTGTGTTGAAGTACCACTTCTGAAACACTAGTAGGCAGTGTGGTTTTATGTTTCTTCACCAGTGTTTTGGGTTTATGTCAGAAATGTGTGGGATCCTACTATAGCAGTAGCTCAATCTCACCCATTCAGGGAAGAAAGAGGCGGGAACTGGCGAACAATCAACAACTTTATTCATAAAACAAACACAATGCAAACGTATGCATCCGGAACTCCTCCACAGGACTCAACACTTGTTAAACATTTGCACCAGCCTCTTGCCCCTCCCCCTTCCTATGGCCAATCACAGAAAATGCAGGAAGCTTGACAAATGGACGATAATAGGGCAGAAACAATACATATCAGGCCCCGCCCTAAAGAACTAATAACTCCAACTTAAATAACTGCTAGCCCTGCCCTAAAGGATCGATAGCTCCGCTCTAATGGCACCGATAGCCTCACCCTAAAGGATTGATAGCACCTCCCTAAAGGACTGACAGCACTGCCCAAAGGACTGATAGGTCTGCCCTAAAGGATTGATAGCTCCGCCCTAAAGGCACCGATAGCCTCACCCTAAAGGATTGATAGCACCTCCCTAAAGGACTGATAGCTCCGCCCTAAAGGACTGATAGCACCTCCCTAAAGGACTGATAGCTCCGCCCTAAAGGACTGATAGCTCCACCCTAAAGGTCTGATAGCACCGGCCTAAAGGACTGATAGCTCCGCCCTAAAGGACTGATACAGTAGGTTCGCCCTAAAGGACTGATAGCACCGCCCCATAGGACTGATAGGTCCGCCCAAAGGACTGATAGCACCACTCTAACAGACTGATAGCTCCGCCCTAAAGGCACCGATAGCCTCACCCTAATGGACTGATAGCCCTGCCGTAAAGGACTGATCACTCCGCCTTAAAGGACTGATAGCTCCGCCTAAAAGGACTGATAGCTCCGCCCTAAAGGACTGATAGCTCCGCTTTAAAGGACTGACAGCTCCGCCCTAAAGGACTGATAGCTCCGCCTTAAAGGACAGATAGCCCCACACTAATGGACTGAGACTCACTTTGAAGGACTGATAACCCACCCAAAGAGAGCTAGGGTTATCGAGACACATCTGAGGAAAAGCCTGAGGGAGAGCACACTTCTTACTCTTGATTGTTGTGCAGAAGTAGTTAAGTTATGCAGCGCCACCTTGTGTACCGGAGTATTTCAGTTTGTCATTAAGCACCATCTAATGTCAGAGAGTGACCACATATAATGGAGTTATTTTAGGGATCATCTGTCTGACATTAACAATTAACTGCAGACGGACAGCTTTCATTTGTTCAGCTTTAATATCTCAGTGAAAAGAGGATCTCTGACCAGTTGAAATGCTCACAAAGCCCAGTACTGGTATTGAATGTAGAGTTTATTTTGCACTGATGACCTGAAAATAACCTGATTCTGGCTTTGCATCTGCTCATAACTGCAATAAACCAGCTCTAGCCTGAAACACAGATGTCCTCTAATGTGAAAAATCATCTTCTGTTATCAAATGTTTTGTATTTTTCTTTAAAGAAAAAGAATATATGAGACTGTTGACCATTAATATTTGTACTCGGTTATCAATAAAGGGAAATAGATGTAACATGTGCTTTTTTCTGTAACGTTAGATCGTTTAATATTCATTTAATGCACTGCCAAATGCTTTTCTTATTTAGAGCTGTTGTCTTGTTATTAGTCCAAGTGATTATTTAGCTTGTTTTAAAGAAAAACCTCCTTATTTTTGACATGATTTCTGAAAACAAAGCTACATACTTTACTTTCAGAATGGGATTTGAGAATTTTTAGATATTTGGACTAGAAACAAGACAATTGAAGCATTTTTAACTAAAGATTGTGTTGACTAAATGAAATGTAAATGACATTTTGATTTGCTCTTCCACAACTTCCAGTTTTCACATGCGTCACTTGACCCAGAACTGCATGTTGTTGACAAACTTGCGTTATTTGACGATAGAAAGGTTTAACATTCTGACAAATCTTTATTTAAAGTTAGTATCAGTTTCCAAAAGTGTAGGCATGAATCTGCATGCACAAATCCAGAATAATGTCATTAGTGGACAGAATCGCTTCATCTCTTAACAAATCATATCATCCTGCTGAAAAAGTACTGACATCAGGTCAGTAATACAGTCCAAACACACACACACACACACAAATGCGAAAAACCAATGACAACACGACACACTACTTTAAAAACCAAACGCTCAAGGTGTGTATCAAATCTACAACCTGCATATCAAATATATGTCACCACATAAAAATACTTTATTTACAGGCCAGTAAACAAGTCCAGATAAACACATTAATAAATAGAACAGAAGGATTTTAAAGAAATACAGCAGTCACAAAGTAAAAATACAACAGACGGTAGAAGATCCTTTAAAAACATACAATCTCATTTATCGGCTCCAGCATGCAAATCATCTGGAAGAGTCTTCATGCTGAGAATCTGAACATCCTGGTCATATTTCACCCCAGAACCCAAGGAAAGGAGATTCTACATGCTGAACTCGTGATGACGTGACGCCTAGTTAAATCACACTACAGGATTTTAGGCCTGATTTACTCAATTATTTAATTTGAAGAGCTCGCAGGTCAATCTACGTTCCTGCTCTCACCTATGATCATGAGCTTTGGGTCATGACCGAAAGGAAAAGATCTGAGATACAAGCGGCCGAAATGAGTTTGCAGGGTGGCAGGGCGCACCCTTATAGACAGGGTGAGGAGCTCTGTCACCCGGGAGGAGCTCGGAGTAGAGCCGCTGCTCCTCTACATCCAGAGAAGTCAGCTGAGGTCGGACATCTGTTCCGGATGCCTCCTGGACGCCTACCTAGGGAGGTGTTTGAGGCTTGTCCCACCGGGAGGAGGCCTCGAGGAAGACCCAGGACACGCTGGAGGGACTATGTCTCTCGACTGGCCTGGAAACACCTCGGGATCCCCCCGGAGGAGCAGGAGGAAGTGTCTGGGGAGAGGGAAGTCTGGGGTTCTCTCCTGAGACTGCGGCCCCCGGAAAAGCAGAAGAAAATGAAATGATCTCGCTGACAGATTGGGCTGTGATTGGGGGAAATCAACGTGTGATTGTTGTCTTTATGTGTAAATTACTAAATGACACATTATAGAGGCTCAATGGTGCATCTCCGAGACCTTGCAGATGGAAATCCAAAATCTAGCTTGCTAAATATTCTGGATCAATCCTACAATGTGTCATTTGTGCTGTCGATCATCTGCAATCAATAAATGTGATTATAATGTGATTATAATGGTAGTCAGTGGAGCAAAAACATCACCAACATCACCAAAGGGGAGTCAATCTGAACAGAACACAAGGGTAAATATTGTCATTGTCACGAAAAAAATGGAAATAAAAAGTAGGGTTTTCGGATGAAATATGACCTAGACATGTCACTGAACTGCAGTTTTAGAGTGTCTTCAGCTGCTCAGGTCCAGCACCAGATGCTCATATATCCGCGTTTGACCCTTAAAACTGGACCCCAGCAGGAACTCCCTGTTATCGATGAACACCAGAGAGAAAGCCCTGGGCGCCTGGATGTTCAGCTCCTGGAAGGGAACGAACTGCCTCTTCTTGGCGTCCCAGCGGTAGACGCGCGTGAAGGCGTAATCGCTACCCAGGACGGCGTACTGCCAGCTGGCCACGGAGAACGGCTGGAACACCATGGAGCCCCGGGAAGCCACGGTCTGGATCTCTGTAAACATGCTGCCGTCCCACCGCATCACTTTGGAGTCGCCGATGAAGCGCGTCAGGCAGATGTACAGCTCGTTTTTCACCGTAAAATGTTTGACTGCAAACACATCCTCCATCTCCGGGATATCAGTGCGCCTCTCGAACTGAGCGCTGCCCCGGTTCCACTGGTAAACAACAGGTCTCTGCGAACTGCTGGATAAAATCAGATGCGGTTTTCCAGAAATGTCCAGATACTCCACGTCGGTGTCGCGGTGCCACGGATGGAGCGACTGGTAGGAGTAAAACCCATTTCCGTTCCACTTGTAGATGGTGGTGGAGCCGGCCTTCGAGCTGTCTGCGATGATGAAGAAGGACTCTCCATCTACGGCGAAGATTTCCACATCGTTAGGTTTACGGATCTTCAGGATGTCGATGTCTTGGATTCTAATGAATTTGTTAGCGGAGACGTCACGCTTGAAGATGTGCGAGCCGCCGAACAGCTGAGCTACTATGATGAAGAGCTGGCTGTCGATGACTAGAGGTTTGCAGATCACCGTGGACGTGCCTACAGAGGAGATATATTGGTGAGATTTGAACCAAAATTACACATTTGTTGGGTTGAATATTCCAGTGTGAGGACAATGAAGGGAAAACGATTGTACAAATACATTCATCTAAAGCATCCTGGGAATATTACTGTAAAAGAGAGATCTGTAAACTCATTATGCTGAACACGGTTTGCTTACTTGTGATGTTGTCGAAGTTTCTGAACTCCATCTGCACGTGATCCCACTCCATGAAGCTGCATCTGCCACTGAAGGGCTGAGCGAAAACTACGAACTGATCACCAGCGAAGGAAAAAGCCTCCACTGAAATGGACTGAAACTCCAGAGACTTCAGCAGGGTGAAATCTGAAGCACAAGAACAACACGCAGTCCTTATGAGGTAAGAGTTATGTGTGATTTTCACAATGTAACGTTCATTATATTCATTCTGTATGACAGACTGTGAACAGTTTAGTTTCCTCTCAGTCATTATTATACTGTCATTTTAACCTCTGCACTGCAAAAAAAAATTACTTGTTTCTAGTCCAAATATCTAACAATTCTTAAATCAAGAAGCATTTTCTAGACAAGAAAAACCATTATTTTCAGAAATAATGAAGCAAAATAAAGTGAATTTTTCCTTAAAACAGGCAAAATAAACAGCCAATGAGGGAAGCAGAATAATCATACGTCAAAATAATAAACAACATCATTTCTCTTACTTTCTGTTGATTTTAATGCATTAAAAAACTTTTACTGAAGAGATTTTATGGTGAAAAAGTGTTTCCTTTCATACTTTATAAATATTTCACAATTTAATTTAGATGAAACGTTTGTTTATTCTGCACATAACTATACAATAAAACAATACACAAGTATTTAAGGTTAGTATACCTGTTGATGTAATAATATGGTCACACTTTACAACAATGAACAATACATTTATTACAGTATATGTTCATGTACTGCATTAACTAGTGTGAAGAAGCCTGAATTTGGATGCTAATAATGCATTAGAGAATGTTGAAGTATGATTAATATGCAAGTGTTGTTCATTATTAGATCATGTTAGTAAATACATAATGAAACCTTATTGTAAAATGTGCCCAGTAATATTATATACATATATTATTATTATAATATTATACCTGTTAAAGTAAATATGGTGAGATTATGATTACAGCAGTTAAGAAAATCTGCTAGCATCATAGCTCAGGTGTGTGTATTGAACATTACCAACCTGTGGTGATGCAGTCGAAGGTCTGCGCTTCCAGATCGTTGATTTTTTTCCCCTGGTACGCTTCAGGGCCGTTGCAGAAGATCTGATCCACTGTAGCGTTTGTGTGAAACATCCAGTCCACCAACCACTTCAGCTTACAGTCACAGCTGAACAGATTTCCTCTCAGATCCCTGAACACACACACACACAACAGACCAATCAGAACACAAAGCAGACTGTTGCGTGACTCACAGACCACGCCCTCATCATTTGGATGTACTTTAGGTCGTTCATCCAGACCTGACGATCAGGTGAACGCAGACTTATATGTTGCTCTGGGATCATTAATATTCATAAACCTCCACCCATTAGGTTAAGAAGATTTAACTAAGCATCTACTTTGTTGGTTAAAGTTGTTTTTTGACAAATGACATATTATTATATTGCTTCAGTGTACATCATGCATCGTGTGTGTGTGTCTGTGAGAGCTGCACAGTGGAGCTCGTTAATATTCATGACCAATCCAAATATGGTCAATAAGGACCTTCCTATTCTAGGGATATTAGAGGGATAAATGAACATAAAATTATTTCTGAAGATTTTTTTTAATTACCTTAATTACATGTTCAAAGAGAAATGATTTTACATGCTCATTTATTACTGTTAATATCAGAGAATAATTAAACTCATTAACCGGATTCAGTAATTGACACCTTTAAAATGCAGTTTAAGCTGAACACTAGTATCCTGAGAAATATCTAGTAAAATATGATGCACAGTCATCATGGCAGACACTAAAGAAGTTAGTTAAAAGTATTATGTTAAAAAAATCTTTCCATTAAAGAAGACTGGGGAAATATTTCAAGAAGAATTACACGTTTTACTTCATCTGTGTGCTTGAACAGCTTGTAAAACCATGAAGAGAAAGTGAAAGATGAAATCTGGTAAAACATACGTACACTTTAGTCAAAGCTTCCATCCCCTTGAAGAGGTCTTTGGGCAGCGTCTCCAGATTATTGTACGCCAGACTTCTGCAAAAAAAGAACAGAACAGTGGTTTACATCAGTAATCAGAAACAAGCGTAGGCCTGACACTATCTGTCATGTTTGCTGTGTGATATAATGTCTCAGAAACGATTGTGAAAAGGGATATGACTGTGATTTTAATAGCATTCTATAATAATATTACCACAACATATCTGTTAAAGGAAGTGTCCTAATATAAGCTTAACTGAGGTCATGTGCATGTATTGAGTAACTAGTTCATGTATTGATTATTGCCACAGGCAGAGAAACTCACAGGTGAATTAAAGACTTGAGTCCTCTAAAGGCGAACGGTGATATGGACTTGATCTGGTTGTTTTCTATGAATCTGGAAGACAAAACAAGCGGTGAATAAGATCAGCAGTTTGTCTGTGATGATGAGCTGATTTACTGCTGTTACTCACAGATACTCCAGATGAGGAAGACCGAGGAACGCATCCTCATTAATGGAATCGAAGCTGTTTGCTGTGAAGAGACTAACAGAGAGAATTATAGAGTTAGAGAGAACAGAGTTATATTTACACAGGGGTTGGGCACTGAAACTGAAATGTCTGGTTTTATAGCACAGTAGTTCATCAGTCTGGTGTAGCTCCTCCTCCTCCTCCTCAGTCCAGCATCAGCTGCTGTTGGGAATGACAGACAGGAGTCCTGCACAGCGGCCAGAGGGATTCTGAGCTGTTCTTCAGAATAGTGTTCAGGTCACTACTGATGCTGCTGGAGGAAAACCTTTCCGGACTCGCTCCCCCAAAACACCCCTAAGTGCTCAATAATGTTTAGCTCTGGGTACTGTGCAGGCCATGGGAGATGTTTAACACCACTGTCATGTTCATCAAACTACTCTGTCTGTGCGGTGTATTGGTGCATTATCATCCTGATACATGCCACCGCCTTCAGGATGCAATGTTTGACCCATTGGGTCACATGCTCTTCCAGAATAGTTGGGTAGTCCTCGGCACTGACCCAGCGCCCATCTAGCACCAGTATTGGGCCTAGGGAACGCCATGATATTGAGCCCAAATCATCATGATCCCCCCCCCATGCTTGACTCTGGGCATCAGCAGTCTGGGTGGGACGCTTCTTTGGGGCTTCTCCACACCGTAACTCTCCCGGATGTGGGAAAGATAGAGAAGGTGGACTCAGAGAACAGTACATGTTCCACATTGTCCACAGCTCCAGATCTTCACTGCTGGCATCACTGAAACTGGCGTTTGGCATTGGCAGGAGTGAGCAGAGGTTTGTCTACAGCAGCTGATCATGTATATTGATCATGAGGAGCTCCAGACCAACAGTTCTGCTGGAAACAGGAGAGTCGAGCTGCACATTTAATTCTATTTCAAGAGTTCCCACTTAGATATGCTTGGCGTTTAAAGCAGGTTTGGCATGCTGTCCTGGGAGAGAACCCTGAGCTCGGAGATATTTGAGTCCAGGGCTCCCGCCCGGTTAATAAGCATATCAGGAGATCCGAGATCAGGTAGGTCTCGAGAGCTCCCCCTTTAGAAAAGGGAGGAAAAGGAGGAGATGGGGTGGAAGGGGGGATTCTTCCAAATGATGATAGAGCAGTAGGAAGAAAATGATGCATTTATAGTAAACTAGGATCACTCTGATTGGATTATAACTGATTACAGATGAGCGGCCAGTCGTGCTCAATCATATCACATGCTGCTCTCCAAATGAGTTTATGAAACTTCACATAATTAACCACATTTAATTTCTATACATAAAGCCGGATCTTTATGGACTCTCGTCATGTCTGTGATGATGTTTATACGGTACAGACTGTATATTCTCTCTTCTACCTCTAAACCCAACCCTCACATGCAACTATCAGCATTTGTACACTTCATTCTGTCTGCTCTGAGCTGTTTTCCTCAAGGAGACCAAACTAAATGGGCAAAAACGTCTTGTATAGCTATACTTGTGGGGACATACTACATAAAAGAATTCAACATAAAAAATAAAAGGTACGGACACACAGGACACATGCACACGCTTTCATGGATGCACACATTCACGCGCGCGCGCACACAGACGGCTCATGCATCATCATCATCATGCTGTCTGCTTGTGTGAAGCACAGATGCTCTTACAGCAGGTGGAGTGCAGGTGTGTGAATGAAACTCTCTTTGGGGATTTCAGTAAAGCCGGATTTGACGAATGATCTGAAACGACAGTAAACAGCAGCACCGATGACACATTATCTCCATTATTATCTCCATCATTCTCGTCATTATGATCATTGTTGGTGACTGTAGCTCACAGTGAGATGACGTCCTGCGGGAAGCTCCTCGGTATGGCTCCGGTATTGGCGCAGAGCGCGTTGTCTTTGCTGCAGGTGCAGGGCGCGGGGCAGCGGGAGCTCCTCCTCCGGCCGCCGAGCACCAGCGCCGCCAGCAGCACACACAGCACCGCCGCCCGCCGCAAACACATCATCCCGGACACACAGTCGCTCACCGGAGGCTCATCACCGGCACACGGCCCCGAAGCGACTGCTCAAGACGAGCAGATATCACACGGTGATTATTATGAAGCGGATCCGTTATGATCTGCACCAGCGTTAGCAGCATCCATCCATACTAACACAATCAGAGTCACGGACGCAGGGTGGGCGGGGCTACGCGGATCCACGCCTTATAAAATCTGGCCCCACATGACTGATCTATCTCATTCTTTAATATTAAGCTCTTTTACATGTTTGATGTATTTTAAAATTAGTATCAGCCATTAAAGTCCCGCTCAGGTTGAGGTCGAGTTGTCACGTGACTCCTGTGTCTTTACTCAGCGCTGCTCTTGCTGATCCAGTAACACTCGCGTCATGCAGAACGCGACATTTATTTATTTATTTTAACACGAACTCTTGCAACTCATTTAAATGTCGTTAAGTATTTTAGACCACACGTTTGCAGTTGAACAAATGACTATTTTGCTTGGTGAGCCTCAATGGAAACAGCCTTAAACAACAGTCACTCAGGTTAGAAAAGAGTGTTGGGCTTGAACTGGGCACAGCTGGCGTTTATTTATGTGGCATTAATCCAGGAATGCCAGCTATTCAGGTTAGCTTGGTGGCCACACACGTTGCCTTGCATCACGAGAATATTTTGATTGAATTGAACAGCTTCAAAACTTATTTTGACCTATTTAAGCATGGCTCCATGTTTGCTATTTAATTTAGTTGATGAATGATATAGTGAATTCAGAAATGTGTTGATATTGTCTGAACTGCATGACTACTCGTGGGCCTTTCATTACACAAACATAAAACAACTAGCAGAGTCATTCACACAACAGCTGAACACATTTATGGCAACACACACAACACTAAAGTAATGCGATAAACATCACCATTTCTATGCAAATGTTCTCCCCGTGTTGGTGTGGGTTTCCTCCGGGTGCTCCGGTTTCCCCCACAGTCCAAACACATGCGCTATAGGGGAACTGATCAACTAAATTGTCCGTAGTGTATGTGTGTGTGTGTGTGTGTTTCCCAGTGCTGGGTTGCAGCTGGAAGGGCATTTGCTGCGTAAAACAGTGTTTCCCAACCCTGTTCCTGGAGGCACACCAACAGTACATATTTTGGATGTCTCCCTCATCTGACCCATTAACTTCAGGTTTTGGAGTCTCTTCTAATGTTCTGATGAGTTGTTTCAGGTGTGTTTGATTAGGGAGAGAATGAAAATGTGTGCTGTTGGTGTGCCTTCAGGAACAGGGTTGGGAAACTCTGGCGTAAAACATATGCTGGAATAGTTGGTGGTTCATTCCGCTGTGGTAACCCCTGATAATTAAGGGACTAAGCCGAAGGAAAATGAATGAGTAAAACTCGAATTGCCAAACCCATGAGAAAAACAAAACAACATAAAAGTTGTCATGCAGGGAATTCTGGGAAAGTGAGTTTACGGTTATTAACTGTATATATTAAGGAAACAATGTTATGCAGGTTACAAATATTTACTGTAGCATTTTTACAGTTTTTACCATTAATATTGACTGTTTTGTTGTTTTACAGTGCAGGCCTTATGCAGCGTACTGCAGCTTGGCTTGAGGAAGCAGTATTTGCATCAGGCGGTAAGTCTTTATTTAGATATTTCTTTAGGATGTCCCTTTTTTTGCTTGTCACACACAGTGCTCAGCATAAACGAGGACACCCCCTTTATGAAAATGAATATTTTTATTAATTTCTCTGTGAAAAATAGACTGTATATGTTGGTGCATTTAAACAAATCAGTTTTATTAATCAGTTCTGTCACCAAGCATCTATTGGGATAGAAAGATAATACATTTAAACCATTTCAAAACGTTTAATTTTAATTTTATCATATATACAGTGCAACCTGACACATGTCTTGTCATGAATCCCAGTTGTAAGAGCAGCAAATAATAACTGGACTACTTGTTGATCATTTGGAAAAGTGTCAGAAGGTGGATTTCTCTGCTGAATCATCTGTTGATCTGCATCATAATCATCACCAATACTGCAGAAGACCTACTGGAACCTGCATGGAGCCAAGATTCTCACAGATATCAGACAAGTTTGGTGATGGAGAAATCATGGTTTGGGGTTATATTCAGTATGGGGGCGTGCAAGAGATCTGCAGAGTGGATGATCAACATCAACAGCCTGAGGTATCAAGACATTTGTGCTGCCCATTACATTACAAACCACAGGAGAGGGACAATTCTCCAGCAGGATAGCGCTCCTTCTCATACTTCAGCCTCCACATCAAAGCTCCTGAAAGCAATGAAGGTCAAGGTGCTCCAGGATTGGCCAGCCCAGTCACCAGACATGAACATTATTGAGCACGTCTGGGGTAAGATGAAGGAGGAGGCGTTGAAGATGAACACAAAGACTCTTGATGAACTCTGGGAGTCCTGCAAGAAGGCTTTCTTCACCATTCCAGATGACTTTATTAATCAGTGATTTGAGTCATGTCAGAGATGTATGGATGCAGTCCTCCAAGCTCATGATGGAGTCAGACACAATATTCATTCTGTTTCCACTGCAGCATGAGCACATATTCTATACTGGACATTATTGAAGGTTCAGTGAGCAGACTTTAGTCTAAGCAGAGTCAGACCTTACTGTCCTAATCAAATCATTAATAATCAAGACATGATCAGATTATATTGTGCTCAAATAAGCCTCATCTAGAGGCCTTTACCTTTCATATAAGACACTTCTGATACCAAATCAGCAACTAGAAGTCCAGTTATTATTGCTGTTCCTAAAACTTGGATAGGTCACAAGAATTTTGTCAAGTACTGTGTATATATAGGACAACATTCATCATGAGAAATATCACATCCACCCACAACAACATCACCTTCACAAAAGCTTAAATAATTATAATTTTAGTTTAAAAAAATGGATTGCTTAAATAAAAGTTTTCCTCATTTTAATTTTTAACTCTCACTCTTTAAGGATTGAGTCCATGAAATGTTTTATTCATACACAAACACCTTGATTGTCCTATTAGTATAAAATATGACTATATACAATTTAAAAACAGAAAAGGGGAGAACACTGCATATATGTATTTTTTTATTCAAACACATCACACAAACACATCACACAAACAAAATGAAAGAGTTCAGATAAAAAACGGATGCGTTATTCATCACAAAGAATGTGATTAAACACAAATTTAATACATTACAAGCATAGGAATTAGATGACACTTGAATTATTTGGTTGATTTCTTTATCTTTGAGCGTTTAAGTGTAGCTTTTTCATCAACATATAATTTTACAAAGGCCAACATTCATGAACAATACTTCTCTTTTTCCTTCTCATTTCCATTTTATTGCTGTTCACGTGTTTTGTGTTTGCCATTAATTGCATGTTCTATGTTGTGTTTGCCATTTATTGTATGCTTTTGCACAACAGTATGTTATTTGAGTGTAATTCTGTGTGTTTAAGGGTAATATTTTCACATTTCTCTCTGTGGTTGTGTCTTAAATGACTATCTACATACAAAACAGGCTGTACTTGAGAAACTGGACACATTAACAGTAATTATTAATATGATAAGCCTGATTAATAATTTCCCAACTGGTGATTTTAGTCATTTTAAGGCCTTTAAGAGGGTAATAAGGGACATATGTTGTCACTCACACATATATTTTCATAATAGGCCATCAATAACCATAGATAATATACAGAGACTGCTGTCATGTAATTTTTTATAAGTTCTTAAAGGTATAGTTCACCCAAAAGTCAATATTTTGTCATAATTTACTTGTTCCAAATCTTTTTGGAGTTTTTTTTCCTGTTAAACACAAAAGAAGAAATTTTGAAGAATGCTGAAAACCATTGATTTCCATAGTATTGGGTTTTCTACTATGGAAGTCAGTGGTTACAGGTTCAGCATTCTTCAAAATATCTACTTTTGTGTTCAACAGACGAAAGAAATTCTTAAAGGTTTGGGACAAGTAAATTTATATATATATATATATATATATATATATATATATATATATATATATATATATATATATATATATATATAAATATAACAAAAAAGCAAGAGCCCTAACCTGTTTATTTGAACCCGGATAGTCTTTGTTACATGTGTGCTTCTGGGAACAAGTTTAAGAATTTGGATGAAGGTTCAAATATTTTCAGAGTCAATATATATTTTGCTGACACTCTAAACCACTGATAAAACATGGCATAAATGAGGGGATTCATGCAGGAATTCATGCATAGCAACCAGTACATTACATTAATTATTAGCGCATCATTTTCATCATGCCCAAAAGAAAGCGTCACTATGTAATAGGGTGTCCAGAACAGAAGATAAACAAGCACCACGATCCCCAAGGTTCTTGCTGCTTTTTTTTCAGACTTGGCCTTTTTTTCTGTGACTGCATTTAAATGCTTTGCTTGCCTTTTCGCAACATAGCAGATTTTCACATATAAGGGGATAATTATACAACACGGTGCCATTAAACAAACCAAAGCATCGATTATTAGATTTTCCAATGTAACAACAAGTACACACTCTCCAATACAAGTGTGGGTGGTTTCTGGATGAAGTAAAAACTCGTATAATAAATAAAAGGAATATAAAAAGGAGAATGACCAGTTCACAACTATAGAAACAACAACTCTGTTATTATTGACCTTCAGTGGATATCGTAAAGGGTCATTCACTGCAATGAACCGATCCACAGAGACGATGATCATGTTACCCAGAGATGCTACCACGACCACATAGAGAATGAGAGGAAATATGGAGCAGAACATTTCTCCAAAGTACCAGCAGGGCTCGATCAGTTTCATTCCCTGCACCGGCATGAGAATCAGTCCTGCGATCAGATCAGCCACTGCCAGAGAGAGAATCAACACATTGGTCGGAGTGTGGAGCTGCTTGAAGTGCGAGATGGAGATGATCACCAACAAGTTCAGAAACACGGTGAACACCGATGTTACACCCACAAAAATGTACACCACGATGTACTCGACTTCAGGTCGGATACTTTTGGTACAAGACAAATTGTTGTTAGGAAAGCAGTAATGGATTGATCGATTGTCCATGTTTGTCAGTCTTCAGACAGAAAGGTTGTAGAGAAGACCGTGTGAGGATGCTTGCCTGTTTAGCTCCTGGTTTTTATCATTTTCATCACTCTCTTTTATACTTACAGAAAGCACAGCGACCACCCTGTTTAACCTGAAGTTTGATTAATCAGCTCTCAAACACACCCACTTGTTAAATATTCATAAACTCCACTGATCTGATCTCAAATGTTCAGTGGCTGTGTTCGTTTTTCTTTATTTTTACATTCTGCCATTGCATAACTGTTAGAACAAAAGGAGATGGCCTTCCACTTTACACACAATGTTATGCACATTTACACAATGTTGATATTAAAGATGATAATTGTACACTGTTGTTGCCCGTCTCTGCCCACCTTACTGAAATGCATAGATTTTGTGCATCATTCTGAGAAGCATGGCATGCTCTTATTGGCCAGCTATTGATTGCGTTGTGAACTCTGGATATGACTTGTACATTGCAAAAATACCTTTCTTACTCAAAGTTTTAGTCATGTTTTTAGTCCAAATATCTAAAAACTCTTAAATCAAGAAGCATTTTCTAGACAAGTAAAAAGGGTCGTCTTATTTTCAGAAATAATGAGTCAAAGTTAAGTGATTTTTTTTTTAAACACACCATTGTCAAAATAATCTGAGCTAAGAATGCTACCTATCGCAGATGCAGAAAAGTTACCTCATGCTTTTATGACCTCTAGGTTGGATTACTGTAATGCTTTGTTCGCTGGTTGTAATGCATCCGCTATTAATAAACTTTAGCTTATTCAGTCAAACTATTATCAAAATGCAGCTGCCAGAGTTCTTACCAGGTCTAGAAAATATGATCATATCACCCCAATGTTATCCTTCTTACACTGGCTGCCTGTTCAGTTCCGGATTGATTAGAAAATATTGCTTCTCACCGGTAAAGTTCTAAATAGTCTAACTCCTGTTTATCTAACCAATCTTCTGTCTCACTACAATCCAACCCGCTCTTTAATATCTCAAAATTCAGAGCGTCTGGTAGTACCCAGATTAGCAAAGTCTACTAAAGGAGGTCGAGCCTTCTCATATATGGCTCCTAAACTCTGAAATAGCCTTCCTGATAATACTGCCCATCCTATACACAACTCCTTTTCTGATTTTAACTAATGCAATGATGTGCACCTCTTTTCAAACTGCCTTGAAACGATTATTGTGAGCAATGCTATACAAGTAAACTTGAATTGATCTTTGAACACGTTACGCATCCAACTTTGAAGCAGATGAGCTACATAAGCAGAAGATTACTATGGGTTTCACTGCTGCCTACTGAAAACTGGAAAAAGAAGCTACTATTCGCATGGTTTATTTGTTGCTGACCATGCCTTCATGACCACGGTGGATACAGATACCTCTGATAGCTACTTCCAGCAGGATGATGTGGCACGTCTCAATTAATCACCACACCTAGACTGCAGCTCTGCACTAGAAGTTTGGTCAGAAGAGAAATGGTCATGGCTAACTGAGTCTGGTTTCTCTTGAGGTTTTTTCCTTCACTTTAGTCAATTGGTGAAGTTTGTTCCTTGCCACTGTCGTCACTGGCTTGCTTATTTTGGGACTTGTGGAGCTGCGCATCGATGGATTTGCTCTTTAGGGTTTGGACTTTCAGCAGTGGAGATTAAACCACACTGAACTGAGCTAAACTGAACTTCAACTATGAAAACTGGACTGACACAGCTTCAGTTTACTAGAACTTCTATGTTAAGCTGCTATAAGACAATCTACATTGTAAAAGCACTACAGAAGTAAAGATGAATTACAATTCTTTCCTGAACATATTTAATATACCAGAAGGTCTGTGGTCACTAGCTTGGTGACAGTATAGAATTGAGTGAGAGAAAGCAATGTAATGAATGTTTTTGAAATGATTTTAATCCTTGATCTGTGTGGTCCCTCAGAAGACCTCAGGGCTTGCTGATCCATTGTTCTCTGTTTAAAAGTGAATCTGTGCTGGTTTATCATGTTAAAGACCGCAATTCTTAATGTTATATAATGTTTTCTTGTTTATAGAGACATATTTATAAGTGTAAATATCAACAACATCATTACACCACCTAAAAAGTTGCTGTTTATATTTAAGTGCTCAAATACTCAAGAGTCTAGCAGCTTTATTGCAGTGGATGATACTGAATGATTCTGAAATATGTTTGGTAACAAATGTCTGTTTTCTCCCTAACTGATGGAGTGTGCAGCTTTTTATTTTTCACTCTAAACAACTGTTAGAAAACACGAGCCTTCACATTTAACAATTCCCATTTTATAACACTTATTTCACTGCACACAACAAAAACATTACACTTATTTTTGTTTCTAGTTTTAAAAAGTTTTACAGGTAACAATGATTAATCAACACAGGTCTAGTTGCATCAGCTCAAGTGCACGCATCTAACACCTTTAATTGCTAGGCTTCAGCCCTCATGTTTACTGAGATCATTCCTGATGTCAAACGGTCGCAAGTGTTAATAGACTGTCTGGAGGGTTAAAAATGTTGTCATATAAAGAGCTTTTACAGGTTTTAATTGGTCTCAAAAGAGTCATTACAACACAGAAAACCATACATTCAACAGGGGCATCTAAACCTGGTCCTGGAGGGCCACTGTCCTTCAATTTGCCTCAACACACCTGTCTGGAAGTTTCTAGTATGCCTCCTAAGATCTTGACTAGCTGGTTCAGGTGTGCTTAATGAGGGCAGGAGTGAAAAATATTCAGATTGACCCCTTCAGAAGCAGGATTGGACACCCCTGACGTAGAACCATTCATTTAAAATGAAAGACAAAACACATCCAAAGAGATTATTCGATTGAATTAGATAATCTCAGATTTTAGAATTACTCATTCATTCATTCATTTTCTTTTCAGCTTAGTCCCTTCATTAATCAGGGGTCGCCACAGCAGAATGAACCACCAACTTATCCAGCATATGTTTTACACAGCGGATGCCCTTCCAGCTGCAACCCATCTATGGGAAACATCCATACACACTCATTCACACTCATACACTGCGGACAATTTAGCCTTCCCAACTCACCTGTACCGCATGTCTTTGGACTGTGGGGGAAACCGGAGCACCCGGAGGAAACCCACGCGAACACAGGGAGAACATGCAAACTCCACACAGAAACACTAACTGACCCAGCCGAGGCTCGAACCAGCGACCTTCTTGCTGTGAGGCGACAGCACTACCTACTGCGCCACTGTGTTGCCAGAATTACAATTTTGAGTCAAATTAGGGTTATGCGGAGTTTACACTGCTCGATTTTAGCCTTAATTTTGCAGGCAAATCGATGCTTGTTCACTTAAGTGACAGTCATGCAGTGTGAATAATCAAACGTGATCAGAGAGAATAACCGATGTGTCACTGATGCCTGTAAAGTATTCAGCATGCTAAATATCTGCACCTGTTTGTAATTTAAAATAATCCTGCATGAAATGAGTTCTGATTGTCCTGTCATTGATCCATTCTGCAGTGTGAACACAGCAACAACTGAGGCCATGTCCACATGTTAACAGGTACACATGTATACATAGTTTATACATAGTTATTCATAGTCCTCCATGTTTGGCTGTTTAACTCAATCTCAGCGATTGGTGTTCCCATCCCTCACCTGTCCCAGTGTTCTTGCTCTCCCTCACGGCTTTGCCGTCCACCTAATCTGGGAAACTGCCATATTGCCCCCTGCCAAGCAAGTTTTTTGTGACCTAATAAATTCCCTGGGGTGTTAGGACGCAGCACTATACTGGGGCACTAGAGCCCACACAGACTGCAGGGTGAGCGCCACCTTCTGGCATCACTTACACTACTTCCAATAGTGTCTTAGTTTTCCCATGTGGTCTCCTATCCAGATACTAGCCAGACTCAGCCTTGCTGACTCAACTCATCTTCAGTGAGTGACCAGTCCTGGGCTACAGGGTGACATGGCCATGGATATTACCATTATTTAAAAGTTTTTCTTGGTGTTATTTGCAACAGCTTACATTGGTTATTCAATATACACTCTAGAAAATATGTCAGACCTACTTCACTTATGCCTACTACTCCTACTGGGGCATAGGCTGCCAACAAGAGATCTCCAAAAGTCTCTGTCCTGACCTCTCTTCTCATGTTGGTTCCAAGGCATATTCCTGCTCTTAATATCTTCTTCTGGTTCTCGGCACCAGGACTTTATTCATCTGCTACTTTCTGCTTGCCTTGCGAGTTCAATGTAGAGCCTGCCTGGTGATCTTATTTGCCTGCTTACGTAAGGTGTGCCCTATCCAATGCTGTTTCTTAATTTCATCCTCTGCCTGCTGCTGGTTCATTTTCTGCCATAGTTCGCTGTTACTGATCTCTATCTGTAGGTCAACGGATATGTAGGATTTTACACAGGCAGTTAGTGATAAAACAGCATTTTATTGGTGGTGGCAGCTGATGTTCACCAAGTTCCAGCTCCATAGAGATCTGCCTTAACATTGGTATAGAAAATATGTGTGGTAGAGTGATATTAATGTCCCGCTGGGAGAAAAGTTGTGTGAATCATTTCAAAGCACATATTGCTGGAAGCTGAGCAGGAAGGATTTACAAATGAACTCCTTTCTGGATATATTTTGTGGCTTGCAGTTGTCATCAAGGGTGTCAATAGATAGAGAATATTTATAAGAATATTGTATTTTGTCCACAAAAGCCTAATTCTACTGAAATAACCTATTCATCAATTTCAACAGGGACATTTTTTGCACATTTGTTTTGTTTTGACACAATATTAATGTTCAATTAGGCTTAATTAGCTCAGCCTATCAGTATTTATCAATTATAGACTTTATATCCACCCACTGGGAGGCCTATGGTGCTGATTTGTATAGAATACAGTCAAAGTAAACCTGAACAGCTGAGAGTCTGTGTATGTTTGATTTAAGCTTGGGTTCTCCAGAAACTGGACTTCAGGAGCAGGACTAGACTAAACCTGTCCGAGACCGATATTCTTTAACATTTTGTTGACTGTGGATTCACAAAGACTCAAAGTCTTCACGATGTGCTTGTGTGTGTGTGACGGCAGTATAAACTACATAATCAATTACTACATATACATATACTGTTGGTATTTATCATCTTTCACACATTTATAAAATGAAACAATATTCTATCAATCTATAAAATGAATGGTCATGCTCATTCTAAATCGAATGCACTGAATTTGACTTGAGGCAGTTTTTATGAAAAGTTACAGCATGTCCAAAAAGACTTTAAATTAACACCACAAAGACATTTCTGTAAATGTGCATGCTTAAATTCTAGTCAAAATACAGAGTATAATTTCAGATGTCAAATTAATTTAAGCAGGCACTATGGGTAAAAGAGGAAATGTATAATTAGGCATCCCTCTTACCCCATATCAGTCATTCAACATTGTCGTATTGCTTTAATATAAATGTAGAATTATCATGATACCGCATCAAAATAATTGATTTATTATTGACAAGTATCATCCAATACAGCATTGCTACAGCTTTGCAGTCCCAAAATAAGAGCAGAGGCAGATATTGTCATTTACAAATATAAATGTTCACAATATAGAAGTCGGATAAAATGTCTAAACATACAAAAAGAAAAACTTTTATATGATTAGAACACAATTTATTGACATTTGCACAAGAGTCTAAGTGCTTATTTCTCTTCTGGGAACAGGTTTAAGTATTCTGATGAAGGCTCAAATATTTTCAGTGTCAAAATGTATTTTGCTGACAATCTAAACCATCGATAAAACATTGCATAAATAAGTGGATTCATACAGGAATTCATGCATAACATCCAGTACATTATATTAATTATTAGCGCATCATTTTCATCATGCCCAAGAGAAAGAGTAATTAAATAGTATGGCATCCAGCAAAGAAGATAAACAAGCACTACAATCCCTAAGGTTTTTGCTGCCTTTTTTTCTGATCTGGCCTTCTTGTCTGTGACTGAATTAATATTCTTAGCTTGATAGTGTGCTACAACACAGATTTTCACATACAAAGATATAATTACAGAACAAGGAGCAGCAAAACAAACAAAGGCGTCTAATATGAGATATTCAACCTTTACAACAAGTACACATTCTCCAATACAGGTGTGGGTGGTGTCTGGATGAAGTAAAACTTCATACAAAAGGTAAAAAGAATAAAAAAAGGAAAATAACCAATTTATAACAATGGAAACAACAATTCTGCTATTATTGACCTTCAGTGGATATCGTAAAGGGTCATTCACAGCAATGTACCGATCCACAGATATAATAATCAAATTACCAAGAGATGCTGTGACGACCACATAGAGAATAAGAGGAAATATTGGGCAGAACATTTCTCCAAAGTACCAGCAGGGCTCGATCAGTTTCATTCCCTGCACCGGCATGAGAATCAGTCCTGCGATCAGATCAGCCACTGCCAGAGAGAGAATCAACACATTGGTCGGAGTGTGGAGCTGCTTGAAGTGCGAGATGGAGATGATTACCAACAAGTTCAGAAACACGGTGAACACCGATGTTACACCCACAAAAATGTACACCACGATGTACTCGGCTTCAGGCTTTACACTCTTAGTACAGGACAAATTGTTGTTTGGAAAGCAGTAATGGACGCTTTGGTTTTCTGTGTTTGTCCCTCCCCAGTTAGGCGTTCCCATGATGGATCTTGGAGAGGAGAGTCTGTCTGAACTTGGTTTTATACTCACAGGAGCTCAGTATCCACCTCATTATATTATGTAATTTGAATATTTAGCTTTTGACCCACCCACTAGTTCAAGTTTCAAAGACCTATCAGATCTAATCTGATCTATAATGCAACAAATATTTTACAATAGAGTGTACAAGTACCACTTAAAGATGAAAGCTGCATATTTGTTTATACCATGGTCTGGCTAAATACTCAACTCAGTACCACCTAAATGTGTAGCTCTGCTTTAACCTATTGTCCAGTTCACTTCATCCCAGTCCTGTCCCGTATGTGCTGTGAGTTGTTTGCTTTGTCTCTGTGTGGAATCTTACCTGTACTCCGTTTGGCTATTCTGTCTTGACTGAATAAACAGCTAATATGGACTTGGCTGACCTCCTTGGTTCCTCTATGGACCACAGCTCCGCTGAACCCATCCTGTCTGAGAGCTGCCTGCTTGGATTGGTAGTCTGGAAAATTGAATGGTTAGTTTAGAGATCACTTAGCTGTGTAACAGTACCTCATGAATCCCTAGAAAAAAGCTATTTGTTCCCAGATCCACATGTCCAACAGTCCTCTGTTAGAATCATACCTCTAAATGCTTTGCCCAGCCAGGTTTTAAGGGCTCCCAGGACACCTTTTGTCAGCGTTTCTAGTGGCCTGGTATGACGTGTTCTACCTCTCGTCATGTCATGTCTTGCCCAATATGTGCCCAGTCTAAAGCTTACCATTCCCCTCCTGTGGGTTTTCTTTGACTGCTGCCAATCTTTTCATGCTCCTGATCACATCCACATCACAGCCTTTGGCAGGGAATACAGTTATTCTTATAGTAGTCCATTGCTTTTCTACGTCTGCCCATTTCTCTCCTGTCTCCAAGCTCCCCTCTGCTTTGATCTTTGATAATGTTTTTAAGATTCACAGGCTGCCTGTGAACTTCGTTTCCAACAGTTGCCCACCCACTTCTTCTTTCAGCCACGCTACGGCCCTTGTAGAGCCTTGACCTCTTCAACCATTCCCCTCCACCCTTCCCGATCCAATGCTCGATTTCTCAACGCACTCCTAGGAGACGTAGATCTTCTTCTATGCCATGTAACCACCTTTTCCCTGACCTTCCAGGATGTCTCCTTCCTTCAGGCTTTAGCTTGTACACTTTCTTAACAGTTCTCTGCTCAGGCAATCTCTCTAAGCGGCTCAGCAAGTGGTTCCTCTTTATTTCTGTGACCAGGCATGTCTCACCATGCAGGTCTGCCACTTCTGCATTTCTCACCTTTGTCACAAACTGGTCCATAGGTCCTCCTCAAGATCTTTCTCTCCCAGGCATTGAGACGCATTTCATCCTGAGCTGTTAATACCCACGTTTCACTGGCATACAGTACCACTGGTCGCAATACTGTACAGCAAAGCGTCTTTTTGGTTGCTCAGCAAATGGGATTTACTGAGCTGATGCATGCTGAAATATGCTATGTTTCCTGCCTTCAACCTCTTCTTTATTTCCTCCCTGGTCTTGTTGCTGTCTGCCAGCAATGATCCTAGATATTTTAAGTTGGGGACATACTCAAAGCAGTGTGTTCCTACCTGCAGTGGTTCCATTGAGGTGCTTTGAGATCGAGACATAACCATTTACTTTGTCTTTCCAGTATTCACATGCAGGCCTACCTGAAGCGATTCCCTTTCTAGCTGTAGGAAGCTTTCCTTCAGCTCTCTTTCCTTCCTGCTGAGTAGGTCTAGGTCGTCCGCATAAGCCAAGTACTGCATTGTCCTGTTGTACAATGTACCTCCAGGGTTTCCAGAGTACTAGATTAAACAGTGTACAGGCAAGTGCATCAGCCTGCCTTAGACCCCTTTTGATTTCAAAGCCCTGGGACTGCTCACCAGCTATTGGCACTTTCACTGCGGTCTCCCAAAATTTCTATAAGCCTTACTAATTTGGATGGTATTCTAAAATGGAGAGTCACACCAATTTTCCTTATTCACAAGAAAAGAGCAAAGCTGGACTGTGCAAACTATCTGGGAATATCCCTTCTGAATGTAGCTTATGCAGTGCTTAGTAAATTAATTGGCAATAGATTGGAAGGATACACTGATGATATACTAGGCGATTACCAATGCGGATTCAGGTGCAGATGATCGACTGTTGATCACATCTTCATGATCAGGAGCACCTTGGAAAAATTCTATGAATTCAATATTGAGACCCACCAGCTATTTGTTGACTGCAAAGAAGCCTATGATAGTGTGGACCGTTCATACCAGTTCAGAACTCTGATGGATTTTAGAATACCATCCTAATGCAGGCCCCCCAGTTCACATCTCAGTTTTTTGAGGAAATTCTGTCGACTGATTTGTTCCACTGCCAGACTGTCATTAGTGTTTCATACACAAACTCATGGGTAGGCTGAATGCATCCATTAAATTTTTGGGCATCTGTCCACACCTTAACAGATTAATCCTTCTTCCTGTAGTGAACAGCTGTGGTGGACCGAATGTGCTTATTATTTTACACCTACATCATCAACAGGGTTTCCCCCATTTCATTGTTGTAGGAGTTACCAACCTCCTTTCTTTTGTACCAACGAGAGAGAGATTTAAATTCCTCAGGTATATATCAAGCAGAATCAATGTACTTTGAGGGTGGTATACTTGATGTTGCTTAAACTTTGTCACTTACTTTCGTCAACTGTTGTCAGAGAGTCTGCTTATCCACTCAACACCAAACTGATAAGAGTAAGTGTGTGTCCCCAGCATCCTGGCCAAAGTTGCCCACTGGCCTCTGTTCATCATGGTTTCCTAACCATCCCCATGTCACTTAACTGGTCTTGACACATCTGCTTGAAGGTTATCAACATCATGTGCTTCATGTGTAGGACACCCCTGTTCTAGTGGGCACAGTCTAATTGTTGTCATTTGTCACCAGGGTCTCAGTGCCTGGTTTGTAATGAGATTTGAACGTTTATAGGGAAAGTACTGCTTCATTGAATGAATTTGTGTGACTAGAGTGTATGTTTTAAACAATCAAATTGAATATATTCACTCAGAAAATTATAGGATGAACATGGGGTGATGCAGGTGAGAGTTGCAAGCTGTGATTGTGCCATTAATCACATTTACTATGCATGTTTGACCTAACAGAACAATTTGGTTTTGTCTAATCTACAGCAGATTAGATATGCTTTACATCTCTTTTAATTTTTATTAATTTAATAAATAAACCTACTGGCACAATTACATTTAAACTCATTGTGACTAAAAACAGTCAGTGCTTCTTTTGAATGCAATGATCTGGCACATCACAGAGAGCTGTAAATGCTTATAATTGGGATTGTTTGACATTGATGACAAATCATAATGTCTCTTATAATAAGCTCAAGTTATGCAATAGTTTTATTTACAGAGTGGCATTATTATTGAAACTTTTTTTTTTGTTTTTACATGCATCTTCCAAAGCAGAATCACTACAGTTTTGTTGTTTTCATATATCATAAATATACATGCTCACAACATTCATGGTTACATATAATGTCTAACATATATATATAAAAAAAACACTTGTTATATGACATGACAGTTTCCATCTGGTATCTGGTCTGTTTAGAGACAAATATCCTTTATACATTTGCACAAGAGTCGTAAGTGCTTATTTCTGTCCTGGGAACAGGTTTAAGTATTCTGATGAAGGCTCAAATATTTTCAGTGTCAAAATGTATTTTGCTGACAATCTAAACCATCGATAAAACATTGCATAAATAAGTGGATTCATACAGGAATTCATGCATACAATCCAGTACATTATATTAATTATAAGAACATCATTTTCATCATGCCCAAGAGAAAGAGTAATTAAAAAGTATGGCATCCAGCAAAGAAGATAAACAAGCACTACAATCCCTAAGGTTTTTGCTGCCTTTTTTTCTGATCTGGCCTTCTTGTCTGTGACTGAATTAATATTCTTAGCTTGATAGTGTGCTACAACACAGATTTTCACATACAAAGATATAATTACAGAACAAGGAGCAGCAAAACACACAATGACATCTAATATGAGATATTCAACCTTTGCACCAAGTACACATTCTCCAATACAGGAGTGATTTCTTTCTGGGTAAAATAGAATTTCATACACAAAAATTAAAGGATATATGATAGAAAATAACCAATTTACAACAATAGAAACAACAATTATGCTGTTTTTGACCTTCAGTGGATATTGTAAAGGGTCATTCACAGCAATGTACCGATCCACAGATATAATAATCAAATTACCAAGAGATGCTGTGACGACCCCATACAGAATCAGATGAAATATTGAGCAAAACATTTCTCCAAAGTACCAGCAGGGCTCGATCAGTTTCATTCCCTGCACCGGCATGAGAATCAGTCCTGCGATCAGATCAGCCACTGCCAGAGAGAGAATCAACACATTGGTCGGAGTGTGGAGCTGCTTGAAGTGCGAGATGGAGATGATCACCAACAAGTTCAGAAACACGGTGAACACCGATGTTACACCCACAAAAATGTACACCACGATGTACTCGGCTTCAGGCTTTACACTCTTAGTACAGGACAAATTGTTGTTTGGAAAGCAGTAATGGACGCTTTGGTTTTCTGTGTTTGTCCCTCCCCAGTTTGACGTTCCCATGATGCATCTTGGAGAGGAGAGTCTGTCTGAACTTGGTTTTATACTCACAGGAGCTCAGTATCCACCTCATTATATTATGTAATTTGAATATTTAGCTTTCGACCCACCCACTAGTTTAATTTCAAAGACCTATCAGATGTAATATAATGCAAACTGCCTTTGTTTACTGTTTATTCCTTTATAGATAATTTCTCTTGATCTGCATCTCTTGTTTGGCCATTCTGTCATGACCAAATAAACTGGCCAATATGGACCTGGCTGAGGACATCAACCTCCGCTCCAGAGCTGGAGGTCTGATGCTTGGTCAGCATGAGGAAGAGCTGTCAGTGGCAGCATAAGGATACCAGCCAGATACAGAGCCGTTTACTCAGGACACAGCCAGTTACTGATGGTTTTCATAGTCCTGAGACCATCAACAACCCCCAGTGTTACACAGGCCATCCTAAAGTGTGTCTGGTCTTTTTAACACAGTGTGAGGTAATTTTCTCTCTCCAGCCCTCCACCTACAGCAGCTACCAATGCCGCGTCACCTATATGATTTCCTTGCTTATCGTTTAGGCAAGAGATTGTGGAGCAGCTGTATGGGAATCAGAGTCTGAGTGTAGTTCTCATTACTCAATAGTCTTCATCATTATGAGTTGGAGATGTTGGACACTGTGACAAGGCATAAGATTGGTGGCCTTTTACTCTAGTGAATTCTGCACTCTGTCCACACCAGAGAGTGGAATGATCCTGCTCTTATTGGTTGCTTTGTTGATGGTGAGATAATGGAGGAGCTTTTCTTTCAGTAACTTCCTACTTCCGTTGACCCACTAGTGGATCTGGCAATCCCGCTGGATAAGAGCATGGAGATGCATTGTCAATCATGAGGCTTTGTTCCTCAACCCAGAGCAATCACTCAACCCCAATCTCTGCCATTCTCACTTCTGAGCCTGAACCCATGCAGTTGGTGGGAGGGTTGCTTCTCTTGACAGGCCATGCATGTACCAAGTAAAACGGCATAGTCGCCAGTAGACCTGGGATTACTGGCAAGCGCTTTTTATACACTCGCCCAAGAAGCACACTACCTGTTCTTATGTGCTATAGTGGCATTAACATCACAGGCTCACTTTTATTCTTGTAAACATTTTTAGCTAGTTGTCACATCATCCAGGTCAAAGATGGGTAACTTTGGTCTCGGAGGACTGGTGTCCTGCAGAGTTTTGCTCCAACACTAATCAAACACACCTGAGCATACTAATCAGTGTCTTCAAGATCAGTAGAAAGCTATAGGCAGATGTGTTGATTAGGGTTGGAGGTAAACTCTGCAGGACACAGGCCCTCCAGGAGCAAAGTTGCCCTTCCATGATTCAGATGAAGCTGCAGATGATTGATGAGATTAATACTTGCTTATTACTCTACACCTACATATTCAACAGGGTTTCCCCCATTTCATTGTTGTAAGAGTTACCAACCTCGCTTCTTTTCTACCAAAGAGACAGAGATTTCAGTTCCTTTGGTTCAGGCATATATCAAGCAGAATCAATGTACTTTGAGGGTGGTATACTAGATGTTGCTCAAACTTTGTCACTTACTTTCGTCATCTGTTGTCAGAAAGTCTGCTTATCCACTTGTCACCAAACTCTTCAGTCTTATAAACTAGCTTGAAAAGAGGAAGTGTGTCCCTGGCATTCTGGCCAAAGTTGCACACTGGCTTCTGTTCATCATAGTTTCGTAACTAACCCCATATCACCTAATTGGCTTAAATTTGCCTTGACACATCGGCTTGAAAGTTTTTTGTACACCTGTCCTAGTGGGACATTTTGTCAAGTGTCTCTCTCAGTGCCTGGTTTGTAATATGATTTGAAAGTTCATAGGGAAAGTTCTGCTTCCTAGTAAGATTAGTGTGTGACTGGAGTGTATGCTCTAAACAGTCAAATTGAATACATTCACTCAGAAAATATTCGGATGAATATGGTTTGATGCAGGAAAGAGCTGCGAGATGTGATGTGCCATCCATCATGTTTACAATGTATGTTTGACCTTACAGTACAGTTAGCTTTGGTGTCTAATATACAGCAGACTTATGCCTTCTCTTTTTATTTATTTAAAGAGTTATCCCTTACTGAAACTGAAATAAGTAAAACTACAGACACCCTGCACTCCAGTTTTAGTCTCACACCACAGAAAGCTGTCACACATTGTTGGGATAGTTTGATATTGTTGACAAATCTGGTGTTGGGGATCATACCAACACATATTTATTTATGAATTGGACTGCATTTTCAAAAAAGAGACTATTTGATATAAAGCATGCTTATGCCATTAAGTTTCACTAATATAACCTTTGACATTAAATGTAGATGCTTAACCTGAAATTCTACAAAATAAATGTATTGTGAATTAAATGTGAAATGGATTAACTGGTTCATTTCTAACGCTGGCATATGTGCAACAGGCATTACTGCACAGCAGATAAGAGTATAAAAGCTTAATAATGCTTAATGATAATAATTTGCAATGGGCAAGCATCACGTCTACTGCACATATCATCAATCATTTGAGCTCAAGCTATGCAATTTCCCTTAAAATAGTTTAAATTTAAAGAGCAGCATTAATAATGCAACATATTCTTTTAATGTGCATCTTCCAAAGCAGCATCACTACAGTTTTGATGTTTACATATTCAGAAACAGCAAGTGTATAGGCAGACAGTGTCACAAATATACATGCTCACAATATTCATACTGAGATATGATAATGTCTAACATATATTTAAAAAGAAAACACTTGTTACATGACTGGTATCTGGTCTGTTTAGAGACAAATATCCTTTTTACATTTGCACAATAGTCTAAGTGCTCATTTCTGTTCTGGGAACAAGTTTAAGTATTCTGATGAAGGCTCAAATATTTTTAGTGTCAAAATGTATTTTGCTGACAATCTAAACCATCGATAAAACATTGCATAAATAAGTGGATTCATACAGGAATTCATGCATACAATCCAGTACATTATATTGATTATAAGAGCATCATTTTCATCATGCCCAAGAGAAAGAGTAATTAAATAGTATGGCATCCAGCAAAGAAGATAAACAAGCACTACAATCCCTAAGGTTTTTGCTGCCTTTTTTTCTGATCTGGCCTTCTTGTCTGTGACTGAATTAATATTCTTAGCTTGATAGTGTGCTACAACACAGATTTTCACATACAAAGATATAATTACAGAACAAGGAGCAGCAAAACAGACAATGACATCTAATATGAGATATTCAACCTTTGCACCAAGTACACATTCTCCAATACAGGAGTGATTTCTTTCTGGGTAAAATAGAATTTCATACACAAAAATTAAAGGATATATGAAGGAAAATAACCAATTTACAACAATAGAAACAACAATTATGCTGTTTTTGACCTTCAGTGGATATCTTAAAGGGTCGTTCACAGCAATGTACCGATCCACAGATATAATAATCAAATTACCAAGAGATGCTGTGACGACCCCATACAGAATCAGATGAAATATTGAGCAAAACATTTCTCCAAAGTACCAGCAGGGCTCGATCAGTTTCATTCCCTGCACCGGCATGAGAATCAGTCCTGCGATCAGATCAGCCACTGCCAGAGAGAGAATCAACACATTGGTCGGAGTGTGGAGCTGCTTGAAGTGCGAGATGGAGATGATCACCAACAAGTTCAGAAACACGGTGAACACCGATGTTACACCCACAAAAATGTACACCACGATGTACTCGGCTTCAGGCTTTACACTCTTAGTACAGGACAAATTGTTGTTTGGAAAGCAGTAATGGACGCTTTGGTTTTCTGTGTTTGTCCCTCCCCAGTTTGACGTTCCCATGATGCATCTTGGAGAGGAGAGTCTGTCTGAAGATGCTTGTCTGTAGTTGGTTTTATACTTGCAGAAGCTCAGTATCCACCTCATTATATCATGTGATTTGAATATTCAGTTTTTGACCCACCTGCTAGTTCTATATTTGCAGACGAATCAGATCTAAACTTATATTTACTGCAATAAAGATTTCTCAGTAGAGTGTAACAATACTCATTGGCTCTGGTCCATGTAATTATTAGAGACCTTTAAGGGTTGTAGAGCAGCATGGTGGCTCATTAAGGTTAGGGTTAGGGTTAGTGGTGTGTTTGTGAATGAAAGAGTGCTTCCCAGCACTAGGACTTGCATAAGCTAGTGGAATCTTAGGCCTGGGTTCAAGGATCTGATCTCATTTCCCTTCTATTTTCTATTTACACCACATCACTAGGAACCATCATCCAATCTCATGGTTTCTCTTATCGTTGTTATACAGGTGACACAGCACTGGTCTATCTTTAATTTCAACCAGATGACCCATCAGTAGCTGCAAAGATCACATACTTTCTGGATAAAAAGGCCATCACCTATGGGTTAATCTGGCAAATTCTTCTTGTCTTCACTGCAACTCCACACAATCAGCACAATTTCTCCTTCCAATCATCCAATATTACCCTATTTAATTCAGGTATAGGAATCTTAGGATTATCCTGGATGATCAGCTGTCCTTCAAACAGCACATTGCTAACACAGCTCCAGATTATACTGCACAACTTTTAATCCAATCTCTAGTCATTTCAAGGCTGAGCTTTTGCAATGCTCTTCTCGCTGGACTCCTGTCATGGACCCTTAAACCTCTACAGATGATCCAGAACGTTACAGCTCGTCTGGTCATCAATGAGTCCAATAGAGTCCATGTAACCACCTCTGTTTCCCAAGTTTAAATCATTGATGCTTGCTTACAGAACTTCCCTGGCACTGCACCCTCTTACCTCCACCTGCTCCTGAAGTTCTATATCCCCTCCAGGAGCCTCCGGTCAGGAAGTGAGCGCCTCCTTGTGGTTCCATCGCAGAGAGTCTGTAAGTCACTTTCCAGAACCTTTTATTCAATGTTCCATGCTGCTGGAATTATCTTCCCATTCCCATTTGGACTGCAGATTCACTAGTATCATTCAAATGACAACTAAAAACCCATATCTTCCTCAAAATAAATAAAATAAAATCCCCCCCTCCTTACTCTCGCTCTTATTTCTCTGAGCACTACAAGTTATTTTATATAATTAGCAGTTCTTATGTGTATTGCCTCTTCACATTGAATTGCTGAATGCCTCCTCATATGTAGTGGGTGTGGGATTTTGGGTAACCTCGAGCTTTTTTTTTATTTACACATTGTGTGGTGTTCAATATCTAGGTGCTTCAGTCTAGTTCTGTTTTGGTGCACCGTTGAAACCCCACACAATCTGTGGTATACGCTGATCCAGAGCTTCCCAAATATGCTCAGTGGGTGATGCCTCTGCTGAGTATGCTGGCCATGCAAGTACTATGATGTTTTAGCTTCATAAACACAAATTCTACTCTGCTCATGCCTGAATTGTCTTGCCTGTCAGATTGAACCAGAGAAAAACCTTCCAGGGCAGGTCCGACATGTCCTCTCATAACCACGTCTCAGTGAACACAAGCAGGCATGGCTCCCAATACTCATGTCGAACTCTGGTGTTGACTTTGAGATCCTCGATTTTGCTTCTCAAGGATCAGTGTTGAACAGAAGCATTGAGGGTAGCAGTGGTGTTCTGCCCTTCTCCATGATCTCTGCCAAACCCCACCATGTTTCCCCCATTTTCTTTTTGCCATAGTTTGACAGCTCTCCGCTGGTGTCCTCGTCTGCACATCCAGGTGAGTGTGGATGATTAGCAAAGGAGAAGTGCTCCCTAACACAGATTTAAACAACGGTTTGATATTAGACAATATTTGAGGGGAAATAGGCCTTTTGTGTACATTGAGAAAGGTTTAGATCAGGGGTACCCAAACTTGGTCATGGGGGGTCGGTGTCCTGCAGATTTTAGCTCCAACTTACCTCAACACACCTGCACTGATGTTTCTAGAAAACCTATTAAGAGCATGATTAGCTAGCTCAGGTGTGTCTGATCGGGGGACACTGCAGGACACCGGCCCTCCAGGACCGAGTTTGGGCACCCTTGGTTTAGATCTTTGAGTTCAGCTCATGAAAAATTGGAGCAAAAACAAAAGCGTTGAATTTATACTTTTGTTAAGTGTATGTAGTAGGAAAGCATGTAATCTTGGGCATTTTCTAGCTCATTCATGAGAAGCAGGAACAGTAAAGCCACACGGTGCAGATTAATGGCTAAACAGTACTTACAAAAGACATTTGTATTGATTTTCTTTAGAAACGTGGATTATCCACTTATCTCCTTTAGATCTGTGGATTTTGATTGAAATTAAATGATCATAACCTTGAGTGTCTTTTAAAAAGCATTAGGTAGTTTGGCCAGGGATTTTTACCTGGGTCATAAGAGAAATATACAGGCATTATTGATCCAGAAGGATGTAAAATCCCCATTTACACTTGTAATTGGTGAAAACCCCTTACATCCCACCTGAGAAACAATTACTGTCTGATTAGAGCTTTTGACGTTTTGATTGATCATTTTCACTACAAACACCAAACTGAAACTGGACTTACATTAAAACCACAGCATCTAGCTTCAGTGGACACTGTGCATTAGCTGTAGACTATATACCTGTGTGTCATTACAACATATTATTACAGTAACTTTAGCTTGGTTTTCTCAAAGTTTAGTAAAGTTGTTGGTGTTTTGGGCTAATGGCAAATGACCCAGTCCTAAGGGGAAGAGATCTGAGCAAACATGGATTGCGTCAGCGCTGTTTATCTAACACATTTAATGAGACTTCACAACTGCTGACAAAACATGCTAATAGACTCTCAGGAGAGCTCGAGATGTTGTCAGAAACAATCTCCTTATTTATTTATTTATTTATTTTAAGCATGTCTTTAGATTTGTGCAAATTAAACAATTGTTTATTTGTTGATTTTCCAATTGCCTTTGGTCCGTTTCAAGATAAGTTGCTTATCTTCTGTATAATTACTTCAATGCAGTCCTTTGTGTACAGTGTTGACCTCAGTCTAGCACTTAATTTCATTTCATTCGAATGACCATCCTTCAAAACACACACACATACACACACACACACACACACACACACACACACACACACACACACACACACACACACACACACACACACACACACACTAAATCACTCAAAAGCTTTATTTTTCAGTGTGTTATCAGTGATGCATGACAAAACAATGTTCAAACTGTGTCTAAACACACCTTAATCGACCACTCGTCCTTCAACTCAAAGCTTAAGTGTCACCAATCAACTGTAATACATACAAACTCTTGCTTTCTTATAAGTTTTCTTATAAGTTTGTAACAATTTGAAGTCACCTTAAATTAATTAATCAGTTATCATCCATCCTCATGGTTATTTAACCCATCGTTAAGTATGTTCATTTACTTGTGTGAATATATATCTGTCTTTTAATATATATTTATATTATAGTGTATTATATTGTATTTATGGGCAGCACGGTGGCGCAGTGGGTAGCACAATTGCCTCACAGCAAGAAGGTCTCTGGTTCGAGCCTCAGCTGGGTCAGTTGGTGTTTCAGTGTGGAGTTTGCATGTTCTCCCCGTGTTGGCTTGGGTTTCCTCTGGGTGCTCCAGTTTCCACCACAGTCCAAACAGGTGAATTGAATAAGCTAAATTGGCAGTAGTTTACTGTATGTGAGTGTGTGCAAGAGTGTATGGGTGTTTCCCAGTGTTGGGTTGCAGCTGGAAGGGCATCCGCTGCGTAAAACATGTACTGGATAAGTTGGCGGTTCATTCCCCTGATTAATAAAGGGACTAAGCTGTAAAGAAAATGAATGAATGAATATATTGTATTTATACAGTATATATTAGCATATTTTAACAGATTCTTCATCACATTCAAGACAGTGAGAATGTGATGAATGTAAAATAACATGCTGATGTGAAAATGCATTCAAAATGAGAAGTTTCTGCACTCCTGCATGTTGTTAGAGTGTTTGTGGTCAGTGTGTTATGAATGTAATAAGAATTGCTGACAGTGGATTGCTGAAATAGGTGTATTTTGAGTCTGTTGTGTTGAGTTTTGGAGGTGAACTGAATCTGCATTGTAGGACAAGTTCTCCTTAATATGTTGCACGTGTTTGACATTTGATGAATGATTTGTGCTTTCATTTTAAGACGCTGCATGTCTGTGTGTCTCTTCTGCTTGACTGTGTCTCATCAGTCTCAGGTTTCTGCAGGTATTCAACAGTATCCTTTAATAGTAACCTATATTTTAATTGTACAAGACTCATGATTGTTTAGTGAGTACATAATAAAGGTCCTTCAGTATGCATCAGAAATGATCTGCTTTTGCACACCAGGCAGAATTCCACATCGTGTCAAATTGAACATGACAAAATTCCCTTTTTCACCAAGCATCTTCATGAATGTTGTTCTCAACACCTCATGTCCTGGCCCACAGGCTGCAAAGGTTTGAGATTCCTGCGCTTCACATTCCTATATAATGAGGGTTAGGGTTCAGGTTAAGCTCAGAGCTGACTGCTGCTCATTCAACATACAGGAGGCTTTCTGAAATACACCTTCATAACAGGCATAATCACATTATTTTTAAATCTGAAATTATCTTGAGGTGTCTGTGATAGACTGAACACTTGTGTCTGATTGTGTATTATAATAGCATCCCTGATTCTACAATTCCTGCATTTCCTTGCAGTTTCACTCTATAGCTTCAGCTTTACTTCTATATGAATTAGAAAGAGAAGGGCATTACTGATGTCTAGATCATAATCAAGTTAGATTATTTGCTATTACATAATTTGTCGTGCGTTTACAGAGGACATTTTTCTCAGTGTGCAGGGAGTTGATATAAGGGTTGTTGTGTTTGTGAAATGGAGACTTTTATTTTGCAGATGTTCCAGCTGTTCATCTGACATCACTGCAGATTGTCACCAGAGGGCAGCACCACCTCATCTGAGCCAGCGCGTACACAACACAATGTAAAAACACAAGGTAAAATATAGATTTTTATAGTGTGCAGAATAAACCAGACGTACATTTGATGCTTTTACAAACAAATAGTTTTCAAAAGCATACACAGCAATCTCAACTGAGAACTTAGCCAAACAAAAAATGCAAATATATATATTTGTTGTTATATTCCTTTTTCCTTTATAGTTTAATGATTTTACATACATTTTACACTCTTGTTGCTGTGTTGAGTTGTGCTTGTGTTTCTAATGAGGTAATGCTGAACAGATTTTCCACCATTGTCATTTTGTTTGTAAAAAACATCTATTTTGTGTGTAACAACAGAAAAAGAAACATTATTGAATTCTACATAATAAAAGCTCAAATTATACTGCAGTAATGTATAGTAAATACTGTAGTATTTTCGAACCATACTGTAATATATTACTTGAGGTACTTGTGGTTCTACAGTTGCTATGGTAACAACAACTGTAGCAATTGATGTGTTGTGGTGATTATACAGTTGCTATGGTAACAGAACAACTGTAGCAATTGATCTGCTGTGATGATTTTACAGTTGCTATGGTAACAACAACTACCATAGCGATTGGTCTGTTGTAGTGGTTCACCAGTTGCTATGGTAACTACAACTATAGTAATTAATCTGTGGTGATTCTACAGTTGCCATGGTAACACAGCAAGTACAGTAATGTAAACAAATGGCCCAATACTGTAGTTTTCCGCAACTATAATTGAATTATACTACAATACACCACAGTTTACTGTATTAAAATCTAAAGTATACTACAGTATTTATCAGTTCACTGTAGAGTTTCAAATACTAAAATACCTACAGTTTATTACACTTTAGCATGGTTCTACATCACTATAAATGATATTTTCATGTGTGTACAGGATTTATGAACACAGTTGAACAATGCCACAATGCTGATTTACTTGTTTTAATGCAGGGCAGAACTAACTTGTAACTTGTTAACATTCTGTGGACATGATGCAGCTAGTTTACCTGTCCACGAGTCAAAGGGCTAACGCTGGAGATAAATCAGCCTGTCTAGACTAAGATTAACTACAGCCAGCGGCTATTCCAGAAAACATCTTAACTGTCTAACCTGGATGAATTTACTCTGAATAAATCTGCAAAATCAACCTTTGAGCTCCAAAAACTGAGGTAAGCTTCAGTGTGTGATTAAAATATCCAAATTATTAGCATAACCTGGATCTTCATTATTATAACAGAGGAGACTGCTATAGCACAGGTTACGCACTATATTATATAATGTAAAGGCATACGGTTATTATCATGGAGTTATAAAACATCTTTATTAAAGTAAGCAGTGTTTAAAGCTGTTGTTGAAGTTTATTTTGTACTTAATGTGCTCTTTCCTAAGAAACTGCTGGGTTACAGAAGATAACTGCATGAGCTGAGGTTAGGTGTAGGGGTGGGTTTAAGGATAATAGCTAGTTATTAGCCAGTTTACAGTTTAATGACTATAAGTGCACAGTGTTTACATGTAAAACTAGCCTGTTAAATAAAGTGCTACTGCAAATGTCTATTCTATTTTAAAGCTCATACCTGAAACACACATTGATGTGCAATGAAATGTAATTGTTTTGTTTATTTGGACTATTTTTAATGAACTATTTACTATTAATTATTTTTACTTACCTTTTTTAATAGATTGTTTCTCATCTTGGTGCAAATGCTGTGAACGCAAGTAATTAATAAATGTATTGATGTTTCATAATCTCGTTGCTTGATAAACATTAAAATCTAAAGTGTAAAGATAGATTTTGTACTACAATTATAGAGTTTCACGTTATGTTTACACAATAACTGTCTATAAAATCTTTTAATGTTAAACTTTACTTTTTTTAAAGTGAGCGACTTTGTCCACAAGAAATGATGAATAACACTGTCATTACACTCTTTTGCTTTTATATATAAAACTCTTCACAGAGAGAATAAACAGTTTATATTAATATACAGCTGCAGACTAAATTATTCTAAACCTGTTGTGAAATTAATTATTTTTCTAACATTTTTCAATTTCTGTTTAACGGAGAGAAGATTATCAACACTTTTTAAACATAATAGTTTTATTAAATAATAACTGATGTCTTTTCTCTTTGTCATGATGACAGCGCATAATATTAGACTAGATATTCTCCAAGACACTAGTATTCAGCTTAAAATGACATTTAAAGGCTTCACTGGGTTAATTAGGCAAGTCAACAGTAGGGGGGCTAATAATATTGACCTTAAAATAATGTAAAAAAAAACTTTAATTCCTGCCAAACTAAAAGAAGTAAGACGACCTTCAGAAGAAAAAATATGATAGAAATCACTGTAAAAATGTCTTTGCTTTTTTAAATAGCATTTGGGGAATATTAGAGAAATTATAAATTAATAGGACTGTGAATCATTTTGGATGCACAGCATGTGGCACATATTCTGTGCATGCTTTAATTACAGCATTGATTTAGTCCCCCCCCCCCTTCCATGCTTGACACTTTCATCATGTAAATACGTTTGCTTTTATTTAATGCACAACATCCTATGGACACACCAGTGTTAAACAGATGTGTCTTTACATTAGACAGTGCGCAAACACTAACATGCTTAGACACAAATCTGAAGATTCTTTAGCAAATCAGAGCCACACATTTAGCTGTGAGCACAGCAGATTGTGTCTAATAATACATGTTAAAGTGATTACTGTGATGCATGTGTTTGTAAAGAACTGTAATTGTGAATAATCCACAATATGCATGGAATGCTCTACTCATGCCACCCGAGAAACATCTGGTGGAGACTCATTCTTCAGTTTCACGAGTATTTTAACTTATCATCAGAATACAGTCTGCTGGATAGACCAATTCTGCCTAATATACAGTCAAAGTCTGATTTATTAGCCCCTCTGTATACTTTTTCCACAATTTCTCTTTAACAAAGAGATTTCTTCAACACATTTCTGATCATAACAGTGTTAATAACTCATCTCTAATAACTGATTTCTTTATCTCAGCACATAATATTAGACTAGATATTCTTCAAGACACTAGTATTCAGCTTAAAGTGACATTTAAAGGCTTCACTAGGGTAATTAGGGTAAAGTTAGGGTAATTAGGCAAGTCATTGTATAACAGTGGTTTATTCTGGAGACAATCCAACACTAATATTGCTGAAGGGGGCTAATAATATTGACCTTAAAATGGCTTTAAAACTATTAAAACTGCTTTTATTCTAGCTGAAATAAAATAAATAAGACTTTCTCCAGAAGAACTAATATTAGAGGAAATACTGTGAACAATTCCTTAACATATAAAATTAAGGCCCAAATGATTAATTGGGCCAGATGAGAACACCAACCGTGGGTTAGAATAAAAGCCGACTGTGGGCCAGTGTGTGTTCTGGTTTATTTGGTTTGTTCTTGGCTCACACATGGCATCGCTACAGCTTACATGCGGTCAAGAGCTGGTAAACAAGAGCAGACCACCGACTGCCATCAACACGTGTGGTACACGGGCCTGAGAAAGGCGTTGGGTTAAAAAGAATGATAAAAGGAACAGAAGCCAGTCCTGTTGTATTTGTATTGTTCTTGGCTGGCGTACAGCACTGCATTAGACTTGAGGCCCAAATCAAGACACGAGCAGAAGCCGGTGGTCTTTATTCTGCACTGTTAAAAATGCTGGATTCCACAATCGATTTGTGTTGGGACGCACTTTTGAGTTTTTACAAATGTCAGTGGATTGAACAGGCGGCACGGTGGCTCAGTGGTTAGCACTATAGCCTCACAGCAAGAAGGTTGCTAGTTCCAGTCCCGGCTGAGCCAGTTGGCGTTACTGTGTGGAGTTTGCATGTTCTCCCCGTGTTGGTGTGGGTTTCCTCCGGGTGCTCCGGTTTCCCCCACAGTCCAAACACATGCGCTATAGGGGAACTGATCAACTAAACTGATAAAATCAGCACAGTTAAGATTTTGATTTCTTTAAAAAACAGCGATCTTCACTGCCTGGCTGAGATACTGGGAAACACCCATACACACATTCACACACACACACACACACTCATACACTACGGCCAGTTTAGTTAATCAATTCCCCTATAACGCATGTGTTTAGACTGAGGTCACTGAGCTTCCATACTGCCCTATCCTGAATTATACTAGGAAAGAGGAGAAAAGGCTTCTTGATGTAATAATTTGTAGATCTTTTGACTAGAAACAAGACACAAACTCAGCATTTCTGCAGTGAAATTGTTGAATTCTTCCAGAAGTCCCTGGAGCTGAGGAAGGGAAATGCGAGAAGTGTTAGTTAGCCAGATAAATGGTGGTGCGGGTCAGGGCTTTCGCCCGCAGCATTGGCTGTCTGAAACACTGCAGTTCTGCACTTTACATCCAGAGAATTGCAGGATTTGAGCTTCAGGCAAGTGTTAAAACAAGGCCCACAGTGTGAGCGTGTGGATCCAGAGGCGTCGGGTTACAGCCGGGAACGCTGAAATCACAGACCGCTTCAGTGTTAGTCTGAGGGTTTGTGTGAAAGCATTTAAAGAGGGCACTACTTCATATATTTACCTTCATTTTCTCCTTCAGAATGAACTCTGAGGTGATTACTGACAACCAAAACATCCAGAAATAACACACACCTGGCTTTGTGCAGCACTTCACATGCTCAGCCTCTGTTACAAGTACTTAACACTGCTGTACTTACTCTGAGTTTCTGTCTCGTTTCTAGTCCCAGTAGCTGAAAATTGTTAAATCAAGAAGCATTTTCTAGACAAGCAAACAATGCTGTCTTGTTTTGAGAATTAAGTGAGTTCTTCCTTAAAACAAGTGAAATAATCAGACAATGGAGGAAGCGAATGCATTTTGAGTTTATTCTGCTTACTTCATTGGCAGATTATTTTGCTTGTTTTTAAGGAAAAACTCGCTTATTTCTGAAAACAAAACTAGATTTGGTGCTTCTTGCTTTAAGAATTTGTAGATATTTGGACTAGAAACAAGACAAATACTCAGGAAAGCTTTATTTGCAGCGCATGTCTTTAAATAAGTAAGGTTTAAAATCGATTTATTAATGAAATAAATGGAACAGAATTGAGTTCTTTCTATAGTCGTGGTTTAATGTAAAACGTCTTTATTTGGTGGTGGCATTGGGAATTATTGTTATGGTTTAATGTCATTTTTATGTTTTGGTGTTGTTTCTATTGTTTTAGTTTAATGTAATGTTAATGTAAATTTGTTATTTTATCTGTTGGATCCCAGTAAGAATAGTCAATACATTGACTAATTGAGATTCTAAATTAACAATAAAGAATCAGCTACATGAGTTAGATGATGGTAAAATACCATTTTATACATTAATGCATCATGAATCAGCTGATACATGACCTGTGCTGGATTCAAGCTGTCCTGCACACACGTATCACCATGCCAGACGCATGTGTGAAAATAAAATGTGCTTGATTTCTTTTGACCTGTCTCTGCACAGCATTTCAGTCAGGATGAGCTCTGGACTTTGCTGGACTGTTGAACACCTTAATGTTTTTGTTGTCTTCAGTTGTTCTGTTGTAGATTTGCTGCTGTGCTTGGGATCATAAGGGTTTCCATCCACCGATTTTTATGCACATTTTGGAATATCACATTATAAAAATGCTTGATCAAAATGCGAAGATGTGCATATATGTGTGTGCATACACTGAGTAGGACAAACTTTTTATCTGATAAGAAAAAATGTGCATAAACTATGATGAAATTCCCAATATCATGACAGGGTCTGACCAAGAAGTTTCAGATGTCTGTCTGAGGGATTTATCAACCACTCGTTTCCATTGACTTCTTCAAGTGCACAATATTAGTGGACTAATCTAGGCAGTACTGAATGATGGTTCAGATTCAGCACTTGTGTTCTTGAGCTGGTTGCCATGTGCTCTTTGCCACACCCTCATTTGTCTTCATGGTTACCCTCATTAGTTGCCCTGGTGATTGATTGATTGATTGATTGTCTCCACCCCTTGTTTACCCTGTGCTTCACTCTGTTGCATGTTTCATTTCCCCCCAGTTTTCCCGGACTCTGTTACCCTGCTCTCCTTTGGTTCCTGTGTTTGTCTTGGGCTTGTTTTGGTAGTGAAAGTTTAACCTGCATCTGGATCCTCCTCTCTGCTCGTCTTTGGCATGCACTACATAACAGAAGTATTATTTAACACACCAAAAAAGCACATGTCTGAACTCATTCTGTCCTGTGTTGTTAGTGGATTACTCATATCGGATTATCATCAGCTCTGCTTGTTTGGGGTCTAATTTTGACTGCTGATGGTGATTACAGTAAAACGAGCCGCCTGTTCTCCTGTTTCCACTCCAGTCTGTGCATTTATAGAGTTCTGCCTCCATGTGTATGTGCCGTGTTTAGTAAATCAGCTTGCATGAAAGCCCTCAAGCAACCTTTAGTAAAAACCTGGGATGCATGAAAAGGTTAATTATTTAAATTATCCAAAGGTGCATGCCAAAGTGCATATTTAAGCAGTACTCTATGTGATTTTGTAGAATAAATAGTGTAAGCAGTAGTGCATTCACACTGAAAACTCTAAGAATAGTGCTGCGGTCACACTGGAGTTCGAGCATGCAAAATTGTGTCGTACGGCGCCGCTAAAAGGGGCGGGATTAAACAAGATGATTAGACATTGATAACACGAGCGATTGGTTCATATTTTACATTTCTGTTCAGAGAGCTCATGTTTTGATCCTCGATTAGTCTCACACAGTCACGTGAGGCAATTTCACAGGTCAGAGTTCACCAAGCTTAAACTTTGTACCACAATGAACTGTGAAACTTGTCGCACGAGCTTGTGTTTCCAGTCTGCCACATTCACATGACTGTGAAGAGATATCTATAGGGAGAAACGTGCAGTGTGACCAAGGCTTAAGAGCTCTTTAAATACCCCAATGATGCTCTTGTTCAACTGTTACAAATAAGTGTGTCATGCTGAATTCTTTACACACTCAACACTCACAGATTTGCTCATGTAGCCAAATGGGCGGAGCTACTCATGAAGGGGAGGGGCTGTTGGACACTAATGTTGCATTACTTTATTTACTGTGTATTGTGCAAGCTAAATTCTTCTACGTAAGTGATTATACTGATGGTAAATGCAGTGTAGTGTATAAATACAGTGTATAGTGTGTCATTTGGGATGCAACTTAAGTTTTCCCTTAAGTCTTACTACAAAGTTCCTTGCAACTCACATTAATAAATTGAAGTTACCAAAACATTAAGACGACTTAAACTAAGAATTAGTGCTGGGCAAAGATTAATTATGATTAAAGGCATCCAAAATAAAGGTTTGTTTTGACATAATATATTGTATGTGTGTGTGTGTTATATGTTTAGGTGATACACACACACATGCATAGAAACAAATCTACACACAAATATTGTTACATAGATATTTAAATGTATTTATAGTTTGTATCACACACACACACACACACACACACACATATATTATATTCCTATAGAAATAAATATTTTCTCAAATATATGCATGCATGTGTGTATTTATATAATGCATATTCATCTAAAAGCCTTTCAGCTTGGTGGATGTTTGTCATCATGTTAAACTAACTGAGAGTGCTCCTGCATCTGCATACTGCTTTTTTTGCTTCAGTCTCTGCTTCTTTTTTCCTCATCTGTGTGTCGCTTTGGATAAACCTGTCTGCTAAATGAATAAATAGCCACCGACTCTGATACTCTAACACAAGTGTGGCCTGTTTATAACGCTCTGCTTTAAAATGAGCTGTGTGCATACAGGAGTCTCGCTAATTGAAGCCATGCTGAAGAGAGGTAACTTAATCTTTCTGTTTCCCTTTCCTCTGCGCTTCTGAGTCAGTGTGGAGGTCAAAAGTTGCACGCAGTCATTTATGAGCAGAAGGCTGTTTTCAGGTAGTAATATGGCCTCTTTATCTTTGGGCCGACTACAGTCGCTAGAAGAAGAAAAAGACCTTTAACTGGAGATGGAGAGTTTTTATCAGCAATGCAGTAAACGTCTTCAGAAAGGCTCTGCACCCTGGGTTTGTCATCATATGCACCAGACACTGTTTCCTATGAACGCTCAATAATAATATTAATAATGTCTCATATTATATTCATTCCTCCGGGTGCTCCGGTTTCCCCCACAGTCCAAACACATGCGCTATAGGGGAATTGATAAACTAAACTGGCCGTAGTGTATGAGTGTGTGTAAATGAGTGTGTATGGGTGTTTCCCAGTACTGGGTTGCAGCTGGAAGAGCATCCGCTGTGTAAAACATATGCTGGAATAGTTGCCAGTTCATTCCACTGTGGCAACCCCTGATAAATAAGGGACTAAGCAGAAGGAAAATGAATGAATCAGTTATTTTGTAAGATCATTTTATTACATCAAGAAATCATTCAGAAATGTATCAGGTTCTTGTGTTTATTCAGCAATTTCACTTTTATGGCACTGAATATGGTATTTTAAATCAATTTAAAGTGAAATAGCTGAACATAAACATAGAAGTCTGAAGAAAATGCTCATTTTACAAACATAATTCATAGCACATAAAGGCACTTCTGCATTTAAACTCTTTATATAAACTTCAAAAACTAAATGATCAACATAATTTTACAGCAAATCTTTAGTGGCTGATCCCTATGAATTTGTACAATGCCATTTGCACATTTATTTACAATTATGATTTGTACATCCTCCAATGACAATTACGTTTAGGGGTGGTTTTCAGTTTTAGGGCCATGACTCTGTTTAAAAATCATGCATTTTTGTATTAATTAAATAATATGAATTTGTACAAATTAGACAGTCTTCCAACAATACCTGAAATAGTTACATTTCCTCATAAAATTGGGCTGGAATTAATCTGACAGACTAGGGATCTTGTTAGCTATTATTTTTATCAAGGAGGTTTGTATGATTGCTATAGTATATTTAGATGCAGTTCATCATTGAGTGATGATTATTGATATTGATATATTTCTGCTCTCTGCTGATTTTAAGTGCTTTTTTATTCTCAGTTGGTTAAAAGCATCTGCTAAATGAATAAATGTTTGTGTTCAAGCTAAGTAATCAATAAAGTAACGCATTACACATTACTAAATTAAGTAATAATATTTGTGTTACTTTATAAAAAATGTAATGAGAGTTACTTTAATGAATTATCTTTTAAAGAATAAATAGCTGAATTAACTGAGCATGGTCATGTTGAATCCTGAACTGATGAGAGAATGCAGGAACAGACAGAGAGCAGGATGGCTTTACATTTCTGCAATATCAATAATCATTCTGAACACATGAAGAAAAGGAAAAGGGGATTATAGTCTCAGTGCACACTGATTTAATAAGACTAACAGCAGCAAACACACTGCTTTAAACTGTCATTCATCTGTATATACGGCATGTAGAGCCGTCAGGAAGTTCTCTGAGGATAATATTATACAGTATTACTACTGATGGGCAACGCAGTGGTGCAGTAGGTAGTGCTGTCGCCTCATAGCAAGAAGGTCGCTGGTTCGAGCCTCAGCTGGGTCAGTTGGTGTTTCTGTGTGGAGTTTGCATGTTCTCCCCGTGTTGGTGTGGGTTTCCTCCGGGTGCTCCGGTTTCCCCCACAGTCCAAACACATGTGGTACAGGTGAATTGGGTAGGCTAAATTGTCCATAGTGTATGTGTGTGTGAATAAGTGTGTATGTGTTTCCCAGTGATGGGTTGCAGCTGGAAGGGCATACGCTGCATAAAAAACAAATGCTGGATGAGTTGGCGGTTCATTCTGCTGTGGCGACCCCAGAATAATAAAGAGACTAAGCCGAAAAGAAAATGAATGAATGATGTGTTTTTAAAGATGAATGAAGGTTATTGAATGTGTTGTTGATTGCAGACTGCAGAGCTTCTCTATTAAATAAAGGAAGAAAAAACCCTGCACATTCTGAAAGAGATCAGGCCTCAGCCATGTCAGAAAACGAACTCAAAAGTAAAGTAACACTTTACTTACCAAAACAAGTAACTAAATCATACAGCGGTTCCTTTTTTTGGGAGGGACTCAATATTGTAATGCATTACTTTAAAAGTAACTTTCCCCAGCTCTGTGTGTGTTGTGCTTTAGTCCACAGATACACGCTTGAGCCGTGTTTATGCTGCCATTCTGCTTTTTCTCATGTGTGTTATTTGTCAGGGAAATCGTTAGCATCGTCTTCATTCTTAGCTTGGAATGCGAGTCGCCTTTTGGCTTATTTTCCTGCTTAAAGTCTGTTCTACAGTGGGATACGCTCGCCTTGTGAGAGAGCTCTGTTTGCAGAACCTTAGAAAAACAGGCTGCGGGGAATAATAACAGGACCATATCCTCCTGATACACACTCACGGCTTCATTTCTGACACACAATGAAGACCCTCAGCGTTTCTCAGCTCCAGAATTAGGGAAATGATGGACAATTTAACTCGAGAGCAGTTGTAGACAGTGTTTTACTGGAGCGACAGTGAAGTGTGTGTGTGTGTGTGTGTGTGTGCGCATACTTGGTATTCCTTATGTTGTTGGGACCAAATGTCCCCACAAGTATAGCAATACCAGTTCATTTTGACCTAATGGGGACCTTTTTGTAGTCTCCATAAGGAAAAGGGCTGATAAATCAATGTAATGGTGCAGAGTGTTTGCTGTGAGGGTTGAGTTTAGGACAGAATATACAGTCTGTACAGTACAAACATCACTACAGCTGTGTGTGTGTGTGCGTTTGCTTATGTGTTTATGTGAGTATGCGCGTGTGTGTGTGTTTTGTGTATGTGTGTGTGTGTGTGTGTGTGTGTGTGTGTGTGTTAATGTGAGTGTGTATGTGCATGTGTGTTTATGTATATGTGAGTATGCATGTGAGTGTATTTGTGTGCATGTGTTTTGTGTTTAGTGTGTGTATATGTGTGTTTATGTATGTGTGCGTGCGTGTTTGTGAGTGTGTGTGTGTGTTTGTTTATGTGAATATGCATGTGAGTGTGTTTGTGTGTGTGTGTGTGTGTGTTTATTTATGCATTTATGTTTATGTGAGTATGCCTGTGAGTGTGTGTAAGTGTGTGTGCGCAATTGTGTGTGTGTGTTTATGTACATTTTATTTATGTGAGTATGAGTGTGAATGTGTCAGAGTGTGTGTAAGAGAGAGAGAGAGAGAGTCAGGCATGTAGGAAGCATTAGCAGGTTCCTCCATCAACATGACGGGACACGACCAGCCACAGCAGGGCTGCATTAGACTGAAAGCTGCACCTGAGTGTCCGTGTACTCCAGCGGGACACCACTCAGCAGGAGACACACACTCACAGACTAATACAGGCACACGGCCTTCTGGGAAAGAACATCACTTTATTACACAACTCTGCTAACAACTACAGACAACATGTTTCTCACCGGAGCCTTGACATAGTTGATGACTCTTCATATTAACATACATATTCATCATGACTCTTATAACTACTGCACTGTAGAATCACCACAACAAATTAATTACTGTCATTGATGTGTTGCCATAGCAACTGTAGAATCACCACAACAGATTAATTACTGTCGTTGATGTGTTGCCATAGCAACTGTAGAATCACCACAGCAGATTAATTACTGTCGTTGATGTGTTGCCATAGCAACTGTAGAATCACCACAACAGATTAATTACTGTCATTGATGTGTTGCCATAGCAACTGTAGAATCACCACAACAGATTAATAACTGTTGTTGATGTGTTGCCGTAGCAACTGTAGAATTACCACAACAGATTAATTACTGTTGTTGTTGTGTTGCTATAGCAACTGAAGAATCACCACAACAGATCAATTACTATAGTTGTTGTTACTATAGCAACTGTAGAATCACCACACCAGATTAATCACCAGTAGTTGTGTCACCATAGCAACTTTAGAATCACCACAACAGATTAATTACTATATTAGGTGTGTTACCATAGCACCTGTAGAATCATCACAACAGATCAATCACTATAATAGTTGTTACCATAGCAACTGTGGAATCACCACACCAGATTAATCACTAGTAGTTGTGTCACCATAGCAACTGTGGAATCACCACACCAGATTAATCACTAGTAGTTGTGTCACCATAGCAACTGTGGAATCACCACACCAGATTAATCACTAGTAGTTGTGTCACCACAACAGATCAATCACTATAGTAGTTGTGTTACCATAGCAACTGTAGAATCACAACGGATTAACTGAAGTACTTTACTATAGTATGGTTCAAAATCTATTTACTTTAACTTCAATGATATTTTAATGTGGACCCCATTTGAAAAACGTGTGTGTGCATTACATGGGCTTATATGTTGTGACTGTTTGTTTTCTCTACAGTGTATAAATGTAGTGTTCTTTCTAAACTACATGATCATTTCTGTAAATACACCGATGAGCTGCTGTCATTATGTGAATGAGAGGCTCATCCGGTGAGTCAGGTTTTTACATGCTGGTTAATTAGCATCAGGGTTTCACCTGCTCGTTAAGCAGACAGCAGTAATCACTCGCTGCCTTTAGATGAAGCTGCTGTTTACCAGAACTCTGACTGTGCTATTTACAAAACCTCACTGTAAATCTTACAGTCATAAATTTAGCTCGCTAAACACAAACACTGAAAACCAAAAAGATGGAGAGTTCAACTCTACACCACACATGAGATCATCTGAACGTTTTGGTGTGTGTTGTCAGTGCTGGTCAGGTGTGCTTCAGTGTGTGCTTCATGCTTCTGTCAGTCTGTCGCTCCTCATCTAAAACTCCACATCTATAATCCTCTTAGTCTATGCTGACATTATCTTCAGCAGCTCAAACACTCTAATGATGGACAGACGGCTGCTTCTCACTCAGGGCTGCTGTTTATGCTAATGAGATGGAGAGATAGGCACTGGTGGGCGGGGCTTTCCCCCACTGATGACACGTACAAAGGGAGAATGTCAATCAAAGTGATTCACTCATCAAGTTTGATTATTACAAATACAATTAATTCATGTTGACCATTAGAGGCTGGAGATATTCACACACTGCTGACACACAACTGTGTTTTAACCCCTTATAAAAGTGATCTTTGCCCAACAGGTGCCCTTTAAAACTAACATTCTGATACTAACACCTATAAAAGCTTTATTTTAATTTCACAGGAGCTGTCAGATGGTGAACATGCACACCAGATGGCTGTATATAAATCTAAACGTTGCTGTATAAGTGATCATATATAATGCTGAAGCATCCAGCATGTCTTCAACACCAGTAGTATATTTGACTGGAGGTTTTTATGGAGCTGGTATTCTGGCTCCACATGCTGTGGTGTTGATGCGGTTCTTTTATGCCCTCACCATGTGCATTTCTCTGGGCCGTCCGCCAGTTTCTGGAGCTCCTTCATGACCTGCAGCATCACACTGCAAATAATACTTTTCTTACTCAGTTTTTATCTTGTTTCTAGTCCAAATATCTAAAAGAAATTCAATCAAGATGCAGTGTAATGTTATTTTAAAGGAAAACAAATGATTATTTTGCTTGTTTTAAATAAAAACTCTCTTCATTTTGACTCATTATTTCTGAATATGTTTTGCTTGTCTAGAAAATACTTCTTGATTTAAGAGTTTGTAGATATCTGGACTTGAAAGAAGACAGAAACTGTAAGTAAGAACACGTTTGTTTGCAGTGCGGCTCCATATTGTGCATCTGTTTCGAGTGTTTCAGACACTTCAGTGTGTGTGTGTGTGTGTGTTTTATTTCTACATATATATTCCTGCTCTTCATGTAGCTGAATGATTGATGTGCATTACATCAGAGAATAAGCATTAGCTGACAGAGACACATTCATGTAATCATAAATATCTCCTTCTAACAGCTCATCTGCAGATGTGAGGAAACTCTAATGCAGATGTGTCCTCAGTGTCAACACGGCTAAACAATCTGTTCTTACTTTGACTTTCTGTCTTGTTTCTGGTCCAAATATCTAAAAATCCTTAAATCAAGAAGCATTTTCTAGACAAGTGAAAATAATAGAAGTAATAAATCAAAATTAAACGAGTTTTTCCTTGAAACAAGCAGAATAATAAAACCCAAGTGAAGCCGTGTTCTCTGCTGGTGTGTTGCACTGGATAATACAATGTGGTTAGCAGAATAATCTTGTTTTTTCTTTAAAATACTGTTATTTTGCTCCCCCCATGGTATTGTCCAGTGCAACACACCAGTAGTGAAAGATGCCTCACTACATTATGTCCTGCATATTGATAGATTTATTGATTATCTTTGTGTAGTTTATTGATTATGCAGTTGTGTATGTGTTTGAGAGGAGGTGGATGTTGATCTGTCAGATTTATGGCCTGTGTAGTTTTTCTTGTGGATTGTTCATTTGTAAGTTTATATATAGTATAAATTATATTGATTATTCATGCTGTGTTTTTACCTGAATTTAGACTATTTTACTAACCAGTTCAGTGAATGCAGATGACAATTTGTATTATTATCATGTTTTGTCCCTGTCAAATAAACCTTAAAATAAATAAATAAATAATAAGTTCAGTGTATTAATTGATTCATTTTCAATTCGATTCAATTCAATTCACCTTTATTAGTATAGCGCTTTTACAATGTAGATTGTGTCAAGACAGCTTCACATAGAAGATCATATTGAATTGAAACAGTGTAGTTCAGTTTTCAGAGTTGAAGTTGAGTTCAGTTCAGTGTGGTCATTCATTCATTCATTCATTTCACTTCGGCTTAGTCCCTTTGTTCATCAGGGGTCTCCACAGTGGAATGAACCGCCAATTATTCCAGCATATGTTTTATACAGCGGATGCCCTTCCAGGTGCAACCTAGTACTGGGAAACACCCACACACACTCATTCTCACACACACACACTACGGCCAATTTAGTTCATCAGTTCCCCTATAGCGCATGTGTTTGGACTGTGGGGAAAACCCAAGCCAACACGGGGAGAACATGCAAACTCCACACAGAAACACCAACTGACCCAGCCGGGACTCGAACCAGAGACCTTCTTGCCACCCTTTCAGTATATTTATTGTGTTCATAATGTATTGCACTACACTTCTCCTGCTGATGGTAAGTATCGACAGGTTTGATGGTATGAGTGGATTTAAAGTCACAGTATCTAATTTACACCACTGGAGTATTTATATATGAGCAATGAGTATATATATATATAGTGAGAACATTTTCATTTTTGATTCAATCAGAGGCTCATTAAAATGAACAACACTTCACCGATCCACTGTATAAATCCTGTCGGTCATTTTTTATTGTTATTTTGGGTGTAAAAATGGGCCTAAAATGACAAAATTCAATATAATGAAAGCTCCCCACATCAAATAAAACTTAATAATCATTAATAGTAAATCCTGTAGGGTTTCAGAACCATACTATAGCAAAGGACTTGAAATAATTTGTTGTGGCGATTCTACAGTTGGCAGCACGGTGGCGCAGTGGGTAGCACTGTGGCCTCAGAGCAAGAAGGTCTCTGGTTCGAGTCCCGGCTGGGTCAGTTGGTGTTTCTGTGTGGATGTTCTCCCCGTGTTGGTGTGGGTTTCCTCCGGGTGCTCCGGTTTCCCCCACAGTCCAAACACATGCGCTATAGGGGAATTGATCAACTAAACTGGCCATAGTGTATGAGTGTGTGTGTGTGTGAATGAATGTATATGGGTGTTTTCCAGTACTGGGTTGTGGCTGGAAGGGCATTCACTGCGTAAAACATATGCTGGAATAGTTGGCGGTGGCGACCCCTGAATAATAAAGGGACTAAGCTGAAAAGAAAATGAGTGAATGAATGTTTATACAGTTGCTATGGTAACAACAACTATAGAAAGTGGTCTGCTGTGGGGATTCTACCATTGCTATGATAACACAGCAACACAGTAGAGGAATTGATCTGTTGTGGTGGTTCTAAAGTTGCTATGGTAACACAACAACTGTAGTAATTGATCTCTTTGGGTGATTCTACAGTTGCTATGGTAACAAAACAACATTGCAATGTATCTGTTGTGGCATTCTACAGTTGCTATGGTTACACAAGTATAGTAATATAAACAAAAGACCCAATACTCTACAACTCTAGGGTATATTATACTACAATACACCACAGTTTACTGTAGTAAAAGCTAACGTATACAGCATTTCAGTTTATCGGTTCACTAATACTATATGTAGGACCATTCATTAACACAGGGTTGTTAATAATATAATCACCATACTTTAAAAACATATTTACATTAAAACATATTTATTTTATGTAGGCTGGATGATAAAAGTCTTGTTTATATTTTATTGGAGCGTCCTGAAATCAGCAGTGTGATGTAATAATAAATTATATATTAATATTAAAGCTTGTAAAGGTGGATAGTGATGGTGATGGAGTGGTTTGCGCACAGGAAACGCGCAGACCTGATGACTGCTCACAGCTGTGTGTGTGTGTTTTGGGTGGGACTGAAGGAGGCAGTAACTTTCCCCCCTCCAGCATCACACACACACACACACACACACTCTCTGACAGCTCCAGCGGTATGTTTGGAGTTTCACAGCGTGTTTGCGCGCGAGTGGAGCAGCTCCACAGGTAAGATCCGCTCATTCACTCTCTTTCACCTGCTTTCTCTTTGTCGGAGGAAAACACACAACAACAGCACTACTCGATTAGTGTTAATTAGTTAATTAGCTGCAGCGTCAGAGTCGGAGCTCATCCAGCACTCACCTGAGAGACTTTAACCAGTTATAGAGTCGCGGCACACGGACAGAACTGGGGAACCCTGGAGGGTATTTTGCGGGAGATATGGCGTTCATTTAAGCGCACGCACGCACACACACACACACACACACGAGGTCCTGAACCTGCCGTCATCATCATCTGTTCTTGTGTCTCCAGTATGAGAGAAATCAAGCTATGGCTTGCTAGAGAGAGAGAGAGAGAGAGAGAGAGAGAGAGAGAGAGAGAGAGTGTGTGTGAGTGTGTGCGTGTGTGTGTGTGTGAGAGAGAGAGAGAGAGAGTCTTTGCATGTGTGTGTGTGAGAGAGAGAGAGAGACAGAAGAGAGCGTGTGTGCGTCTGTGTGAGAGAAAAGATAAAGTGTGTGTGTATCAGAGAAGATGGAGTGTATGAGAGAGAAGGTGTGTGTGTGTGTGTGTGTGTGTGTGTGAGAGAGAGAGAGAGATTGTGTGTGAAGAAGCGCTGTAGAGACATGTCTGTCTGCTCAGCTTCTGCTGTATGAACTCTATCTGGATGACAGATGTGTGTGTGCATCCATTATTCACACACACATACACACACACGCACGCATAAGCTGTTTGTTTCATATTTATAATGAACTGAAGATGCTCCCAATCGAAAATATGCTGGGTTGTTTTAACACAATGCTGGGTCAAATATGGACAATCACAAACATTGTCTTATTATTATTATTATTATTATTATTATTATTATTAATAGTAGTAGTAGTAGTAGTAACTGCTGGGTTTGTCCATATTTGACCCAACATTGTGTTAAAACAACCCAGCATGCACATTTCCGACCCTGTTTTTAATCATCCTCATCATGTTCCATTACTTTCCACTGAAGAAAACAAGAAAAGAAAAGCCCAGCTCATGCTGAAATAAGAGTGAAGAATCGAGTGATTTACTGCATGAAGAGCTTCAGAATGACATTCTGCTTTGCTTAATTAAGTGACTGAGATTAATTGGCTCAACCAGAGTAAAGCTGTGGTCACACTGCACTTTTCTCCCCATAGACTTCTGTTCATACACACGCGTCACACCAGAGTTTGTGTGCGCTAAATTGTGTCGTACGGCGCTGTGTAAAGGGGCGGGATTAAACAAGATGATTAGACATTAATAAAGCCAGCGATTGCTGTATGTTTTAAACTTCTGTCCAGAGAGCTCCTGTTTTGATCTTCGATAGGTCTCACGCAGTCAAGTGATGCGATTTCGCAGGTCAGAGTTCACCAAGCTTCAACTTTGCACTGCAGTGAACTGCGAAACTTGTTGCACGAGCTTGTGTTTCCGGTCTGACGCATTCACGTGTGCATGAACGGAAGTCTATGGGGAGAACAGTGCAGTGTGACTACAGCTTAAACGGTGTCCCAGACAAGTTTAGTTATCGAGGTAATGCAAACGAAAGTGATTTGATCTCATTAGAACAAAATGAATTTAGTTGTTTTGTTCTTTTTGCATAAAATAAGTGTAAATAATTCACATGAGGGGGAATGTGTCATGAAAAATTAATTACATTACACTAGTGCATAAATGAAAGCTTGGTCTTGTTTTAAAGAGAACAGATGTCAGACTGTAGCTGAAGTGAAGAAAGGATTAAAATGGTAAATAAAACAAGGTTATGCAGCTTTATGTTGATGAAAATAACAGAACAATAAATGTTCATTTTATTATGTTCTAGAAAATATGTCTTTTACTAAACACAGTTTAGCCTAAATTTGACTGAACATCTAAGCTCAATATCTGAACATATTATACTACAGATTTAATTTTAATCTCTCCAAAATGAGCTCTCAGTAGTGTTTCGTTTGGCTGCAGTACGTTCAGTTTACACTGGTGATCATACAAGAGCGCCCCCTGTGCTTTGAGCTATATGAACTGTATGTTTTCATACTTTTAACAGTATTAGTAAAGTAGACATCACATTCTGCAGTAGTGTGTGCAGTCTGATGGTGTTTGATTTGAGTTTAGCCTCTAAAAGCATCTAAAAATGTGGATTGCTGTAGCGAAGTAATGCTTTACCACTGAGTATTCTTGTTGCAAATGAATAAATAACTGTTGCTCAATACTATCAATCAAAAATCAAGTCAGCAAATATGGAAACTAGACATTTTGGGCTTTCAAATGAAATATAGGTTGTCATGATTGCTTTATGTTTAGACTACAATATTAAGGTTTACAGATGTAACAGTATATGCTCCCACAGGCTGTGTGGTGACAGTAAATGTGTTTTAATCTATTACTCTTCCTACATAACAGAATCAGCTGTAAAGAGTGATGTTCTGCATCAGCTGCAGTAATGAATGAGTTGACCAGGATCAGTTAGATGAGGATTATTATGGGATATCAGGCCGTTTATTAAACTAACACATGATTGTTGAGGAGATTTTCCCGCTCAAGGCACCAGCTGCCACTGATCTCTGCTTTAGCGGTGTTTTCAGTCTTGTGATTCAACACACATTTGAACACGCTCGCTATCCCTGTGTAGCGTTTCAGTCCACCGAGAGGCTCTTAAAGCTGCTGTGTTTGTTTCTGACTAAAAACACTATAATATGTAGAATCATGCAAACTGAACTTAACTGTTTATCTGAAGATCAATGCTGAAGTCAGATTAAACTCTGCGACGGAATCTTTGTTTTGATCTGTAACTCCGCCCAATGCCAGTTTAGCCAATTATATTTCAGCATCCTGGTTGCCTTGGTGACACAGTGTATTTCATTTGAAGGGCAAAATGATTCGATCTCCTGTGGATTAGTTATTATTTTCTAATATTTCCCAAATGATGTTGAACAGATTCAGGAATTTCTCACAGTATTTCCTCTAATATTTGTTCTTCTGCAGAAAGTCTTATTTGTTTTATTTCAGCTAGAATAAAAGCAGTTTTTAATTGTTTTAAAGCCATTTTAAGGTCAATATTATTAGCCCCCTTCAGCAATATTAGTGTTGGATTGTCTCCAGAATAAACCACTGTTATACAATGACTTGCCTAATTACCCTAACTTTACCCTAATTACCCTAGTGAAGCCTTTAAATGTCACTTTAAGCTGAATACTAGTGTCTTGAAGAATATCTAGTCTAATATTATGTGCTGTCATCATGACAAAGAGAAAAGACATCAGTTATTAGAGATGAGTTATTAACACTATAATGATCAGAAATGTGTTGAGAAAATCTTCTTTTAAACAGAAATTGGGACAAAATATATAAAATAATTACACATTTAACAGGAGAGCTAATAACTCTGACTTCAACTGCATGTGACCCAACGCTGGAATAAAACCCGGCAGCGTGTTTGTGTGTGTGTGTGTGTGTGTGTGTGTGTGTGTGTGTGTGTGCGTGTGTGTGTGTGCGTGTGTGTGTGTGTGTGTGTGTGTGTGCGTGTGTGCGTGTGTGTGTGTGCGTGTGTGTGCGTGTGTGTGTGTGTGTGTGTGTGTGTGTGTGTGTGTGTGTGTGTGTGTGTGTGTGTGTGTGTGTGTGTGCGTGTGCGTGTGCGTGTGTGTGTGTGTGTGTGTGTGTGTGTGTGTGTGTGTGTGTGTGTGTGTGGTGTGAACTGGCCCTCTGCATGGACCCTAGCGAGGGCAGATTGTGGAGTATGAATGAATGAATGCATGTATAAATAATGTTGTTTTCTTTGAAGAGACTCTTTTATGGTGTGTGAGCGTGTGGAGCTGCTCTTTCATCTGTGCTCATCGATTTGGCTGCTCGCCTCTTTCTGGGCTTTGGGAAGAGTAAAAGCATGGTAAAAGGCCACTGATCTCAGGATTCCTGCCTAATCTGTGTGTTATCATGATTAAAGCTCCTGAACTAATGAAACAATATGATGAAACTCAACATGCACAAGAGTTCAGTCTGAGTTCAGCTGCTGTAGTGGTTCTGTACTTCTGTACTGCGGTGTGTCATTCAGCTGGTTATTGGAGACTGATCGCTCACAACCAGATTAATAATCCAGATTTTGTTTTGTTTTATTCTATTTATTAATTATTTTTAATTTACAATTTAAAAGGGATAGTTCACCCAAAAATGTAAAAATCATTTACTCACCCTTTACTTTTTTCAAACTTACGATATTTATAGAGAAGATATACATATACACGCACACACGCACACACACACACACACACACACACACACACACACACACACACACACACACACACACAGAGACAAGCATTGTACATCTTTTACATCATCTTATTATTTTTGGGAGGAGCCTGGGTCATTTACAGGCAAAACAGACTTGCAGGCTAAATAAAAGTGACTTTAAGTCAGAATTTTCCTGGGTTATCAATCATTTCAGTCTCGAATAACATATAGACAATAATATATATTAAAATCAAATAAAGGTATTTTGTAAAATGTTGGAAACGTGTAGCCTGTATTTTAGTTATTTAGTCAATGGTTTTAAGCGTTCTTCAAAATATAAAAAGCCAGCATGCGCATGAGTTCAGCCTTAGCTTCTGTAGTAGTTAAATCACTCAGGTAAATGCTCCTGCTGTACCGCGGTGTGACACTGAGAGGTTTAATGGAGACTGATGGTCTGTTTGGGGCTAGAAAAAGCCTCTGGGCTTCAGAAATGTGCAGCTGAGGTTTTCATCACAGCCAGATTAACACTGTGTGTGGATTTCCTACAACATTCGCTTCAAGTAGAGAGATTTACTGAGGGACACATGATTAAATCTTCCTCAAGCATCAGTTTTCTGCTGTGTAAACTGTAGAGTAAACTGAGCCAGGAGGTGTTTATTTACAGACTGAACAGTTTCTGACCATATCTCTGAGTTAATTAAATCTTAATTTAAAATTTGTCATCATTTACTCACTTCAAAGTTTATATTCATTCATTCATTCATTCATTTTCCTTCAGCTTAGTCTCTTTATTCAGGTCACAAGAGCAGAATGAACCACTAACTATTGCAGCATATGTTTTACACAGTGGATGCCCTTCCAGCTGCAACCCAGTACTGGGAAACATTCATACACTACAGCCAGTTTAGTTGATCAGTTCCCCTATAGCGCATGTGTTTGCACTGTGGGGGAAACCGGAGCACCTGGAGGAAACCCACGCCAACACGGGGAGAACATGCAAACTCCACACAGAAACACCAACTGACCCAGCCGGGACTCAAACCTGTGACCTTCTTGCTGTGAGGCCACAGTGCTAACCACTGAGCCACTGTGTCGCTCTGATATATAAAAAGAAGATATTTTGAAAAATGCTGAAAACCTGTAACCATTGACTTAAATATTATTTGTTTTAGTTTTTTTACTATTAAAGTCAGTGGTTACAGGTTTTTGAGCTTTCTTCATAATATCTTTTAGATACTCTCCCTCGAGATTTAGAACCACTTGAGCGAGATTAAATATTGAGTAAATAAAATTTTAGGTGAACTACCCTTTAATAAAACCCCTCAATGCACTGTGCACAGAGCAGATAAATAAATGACTCCATCGTATTAATCTGATGTATTTGTTGTATATGACTGGAGACAGATTCATAGATGACTGCAGGAGTAAGATTATTAACCTCTTTAAATCCTGCATGTTTGGAGTTGCTGCTTTAATTATAAGTTCACCAAAGAAAGCCGCACGTGTTCCAGCCGGGAATAAAATTAGCACTCTATAAGAGCCAAACACCTTCCTGAATGTGTAATGAGAATAATTGAGGAGTCAGGTGTCAACAAAAGACAAGCATTTCAGAAGAGAGAAGAGATTCCCATCTAAATAAAGCTCTGTGTGGATGTAAAATGTACTGCACATGTATTATAGCGTCCTCATCTCAATATCTGCACCAGTTTCTGTCATTAATAGCACAATATTAGTTGACCACATCTCAATAACAGGTCACCATTCACTGCCATTATATGAACAGATTCAGCTCAAAACCTTCTGTAATGTTCTGCTGAGGAAAGAAAGTCTCCTACATCTCGGATGAGCTGTGGGTGAGTAAATTAACAGGGAATTTTCATTTTTGGGTGAACTATCCCCAAACCAAAGAGCTTACCATAAAGCCAGGTTTTCACCAGGGCTGCCATTAAGAAAGCAGTTTATATAAGAGCAGCGCACAGAAATACATGATGAATGGAGCAAATCTGCATCCCTGAAACAAAGCAGCTAAAATAAGAGTCTCAGTATTCCTCATCTGCTGTTTATTGCTGATTACAGGAACAGAAGAGCGTCTTCACAGCAGATCTGACTGAGTTTACTGGAGATTACATCAAGATGAGTAAAGCAACACTCTCCGCCATTTTCATCGGTAGGCTTGCTTTATTTCTTGCTTCTGTTTTATGTCATTGTGTTTAAGAAGCATGTTTTTATTTCTATATTATTTATTATTAAATTATAGCATATAATTATATATATATATATTATTAAAAATGCAAAGAGTAAACGAATCCATTTGATGTGTGATTCAGAGATGTAATTGGAGCATATTTGCAGACAAATTATTTTTCCAAATTATTTTAAATATTTCCCAAGTGCTGTTCAATACATTTTTTTAACATGTTACTAGTTTTTTTTGAAGATACTCGTATTCAGCTTAGAGGCTTACCTATAGCTCGGCCCACACGGAATCTGCACACGCAGAAATCCACAGATTTTTAGCTCATCATTAAGTCTATTTATTTACTTGTGTAAATGTGTGTAAATGAATATTTAATCAGTTTTTAAATTAATTTCAGTAATATTATTCATTTGGGCATATTATTTCTAAAAACAAGACAATATTTTGTGCTTGTCTAGAAAATGCTTCTTGATTTAAGAATGTTCAGATATTTAGACTAGAAACAAGACACAAACTCAAAGTCAGAAAAGCATCGTTCTGCAGTATAAGAATAAATAAGTAAACTCTACTCAATATAATGTGACAACAACACAAACAACAGATGATATATTGTGAGCGTTTCCATGCATAAAAACAGGCATATATTAATAGCTGCACTGCTGTTGTCATACGTTTCCACGGCCTTATTAAATATCAGTTTAGTCTTGTGATTGTGTTGATCATCTTCAGAGATGACGTTAAGTGTTGTCTGATAATGTGCTTGTGTGTTTCCCAGCATTACTGCTGATGTCCAGTGCAGCCAAACCAAATGGAAAGAGCAAAAAAGCAAAACAAGGTATCTGCAATAAACCTGCTGATAGTGGAGTGAGTTAGTGATGCACATTATATGCTGTCAGCATCGATATACACGTCTAAATATTCACATCGCAAGACCTGGAAAGCTGATTCATATCTATAGTTGAGGTTTTATTGAAGAGTTTAAGATTAATGCAGGGAAAGTTTATCAGGTGTTTGTATTTCAGGAGTGTTTTGGACATAAAGGATTGCACCATTTGTAACATTTATATTTTATACAGGGTGTTGGGTTGTTTATTGTCTTTTTTATTCTTTGGCTAATTAAGTATGTTTATTGGAAAGAAGAATGCAAGAGTACAAAGAAGGTCAGGACATTCCTCTATTAAAGAAATGGCAAAACAATACAATTATTAAAAACTAACATTTATGAGACAAAATGATCAATTATTAAAGACTAACAGAGATAATGCATAAAGAAAAGGGGCACAGATTTAATCAGAGTATTTTGTCTGACGGAATACAATATTTACTCAGGCGTATTATGAGATACAACTCATTGATCCAGTGTTTTCACCATTTGTAACTTTAATAAAGATCAGTTTGCTGAGTTAAAGGGACAGATCACCCAAAAATGGATGAATACAGTAAGTGTATTTCTGTACACACACTATAATCTGCTGTTTTACTCCACTGAACTCCATATAAAGGGTTTAATCTAAAGGGTTAATGCTGACAACTGATCATCAACAGGATAAATGACTAATTGTACATCGTCCCAACAGGGAAATGCATGATTATCTGCTGTTATGGCTTTGCAATCAATAAATGTGATTATAATGGAAGTCAATGAGGCAAAAAAACAGCACCAACATCACCACAGGGGAGTAAATCTGAACTGAACACAAGGGTTAAGGGCTGCAGTGAAAGGTCTGTTTGAGGATTAAAGTGACAGTGAATGCTCTGGCTGTAATTGTGTGTGTGTGTGTGTGTGTGTGTGTGTGTGTGTGTTTCTGCAGTTGTGCCAGCTGTAGACTGTGACATGCGCGCAGGGAAGGTCAATCTGCCTGAGTTTATGGTCAAGTGTCCCGCAAACTGCAGAGAGACCAAGGAGAAGGTGTACGGTACCGCAGTATTCGCCTCCATATCCAGCATCTGCAACGCTGCCATTCACAGGTGAGATCATTTACATATCATTTGCATAGTTATGAGGATGCTGAACGCTCATCTGATGTATGGTTTAAGACAATATCTGGATTTAATCTGAAATCTGAGGGTTCAAATAAAATATAGATTAATATATACATTTTGAGAAAGGGAAAGATTAGAAAAGTAAGTTCCTGACAATGCATTTTACTCATTAAAAATTAAGTTTTAATATAGTGACACCAGGATATTTACAAAATATATTCACTGAGCATGATCTTTACTCCAAATTCTAGTTATTTTTGACATAAAAAAATAATTGTAGACTCATACAACAGGTAAAAATGACCAAAAATGAGTTCTGTCAGTTTTCCTGTTTTTTCTGTCAGTTATAACAGAATTCTGCAGTGTGTGAACAACATAATTCCAGCAGGTTTACAGTGATTTACTGTGTGAAAGAGGGAACAGTTCATCTGTACTTTCCTAAGGGTTATTTAGTTTAATAAAGGTATTTTAATATTTAACATCTGCAGAAGCTCCTGATAAGCTCTCTTTAGTTGTTGTGGTGGCGGGATCAAACTTTACAAAGCATTCCTCACCTGTCCTAACATGACCGAGCAGTTTATGAGTGATTTTTCACAGTTTTTTATTGGTCAAAGTGTGGGAATCCTGCATATGAGCCTGCAGATCCACCTCAGCAGACAGATTTCATCAGAGATTACAGTCTGTGTGTCTGATCTTCAGTCATCACGGCTGTGCAGGTTAATCACAACATCCTCAGAGGTGTAGATGAAGTGTTCAGATAAAGACCTCAGCTTCAGACTGCAGAAGAACACAGGCGCTGTTTCTTATCTCTTGCTGAGGTGTGCTGTTAGTGCATCTGTTGGTTGATGGGATTCTGTTCATCATCGTGTCATAGACCAACTCCTATTTCCAGAGTTTACAGTGTAGCCTGTAGTTTATTATAATTAATCTACAACTATAGCCTATATAAAGTGTGTCGGTAGCTGTGTTTCCATCCACTTATTCTTATGCTTATTTTGGAATATCCCATGAAAAATGCTTGATGTAAATGCCAAGATGTGCAGAACTTTGGAAAATGTGGATAAAAAATACATACACATAACTAAGATCAACTTTTTATCCAATAAGAATAGATGCTTGTTGTTGTGCTGATTGTAAAAAGCCTCAGTCTGTCAGTATTAGTTTTCTTCTATTATTATTCCCTCCAGAACTGTCTTGAGCATCTGTCTGCTCTCACACCTCCAAAAGCCACCGTGTTCACCGATTTACCGCGTTCATTGCATTAGGTCTTGGTGTTCTGAGGCGCAGCTTATTTATTAGAGGAGAACAAACTGAGGAGTTTATTCTCTTCTGCTTCTGTAAATGCATTATTTGCTAATCTTTTATGCGATATTACAGTGTGCATCAATCTAATTCTAATCTTTTGATGGAAACACAGCTAACGGCAGGGAAGTGTTGCCAAGATATATCATTAGTGACAGGGAAAGAGTTAAATGCAACTTTAAAAGTGTATTTGTAAGTGAAATTGAGCTCATGCAGTGCTCATAAGCTAACAGATCCCTCATGTGTGCTGTTGTTCTGTGATTGTGCGGTCAGTGGAGTGATCACCAACTCTGGAGGAAAGGTGATCGTGGCCAAAACAGCAGGACAGGCAATCTACAAGGGCAGCTTCGCCAACGGTGTGCGCTCTCTGTCCTTACCCAACTGGAGAGAGTCCTTTTCTGTCTCAGGTACAGTGGACTATTCAGGTTTACTCGTATACTGCTTTCACCATAATTATTGCTTCAAAGCAGCTTTACTAAAGGTGCACAGTATTGCATAGCATCCAAATTTGGAAAAGTGAAGGTTATTAGTTACCATAACTATATATAAATCTAGATATAAACATAGTTAACCTGCAGTTATATAGTATATAGGTGATGTCTATGTGCTGTGTTTAATGAAGTGTATTTGTGTATTAGATGTGTGTTGTTCTCAATAGTTGGCATCATCTCTTCACAAGTCTTGGATCTCATTAAGCAATGAGTATCCTCAGGTGGAAACAGAGAGCTGTTCATAATGTGTTTAAATAAGCAATATAACTGTGCTATACATGAAAACAGCAGTGACATAAACATGGAAAGCACATGAGTGTTTCTAATATAGTGTCTGGTACATTAAGACAGAAGGAGTGATTCCTACAGGTGGTTTGTCAAGCCCACTCACCTGCATGGAGCACACTCATTCATCATACCGTTATGTGCTGCATCGTGTCTGTGCTTTACTAAAAGATAGGCCTTTAATCTAGTTTTGAACTGAGCGAGTTTGTCTGAGCATTATCAGGAAGGCTGTTCCAGAGTTTAGGAGCCATACATGAGAAGGCTCGACCTCCTTTAGTGGACTGTTGCATAACAAACTCACATTACTGATGTTTTAAATGTTGGATTTACATGCTTTGTTTTTTGTGCCAGTTGGTAAACCAAAGAAAGGGGTGATCTATCCATCCACTCTGGTCTTCGTCACTTCAAGACCCACCACAGGTAAAACAGGTAAGCGCTATTCTAATCCCTTCATGTCTAAATGTGGCTCATGGGTTCATACAAAAAATACAATAAAAGCACTTTATTTTAAGGTACAATTAAAAAACCATAATAAACCATTACCTTTGACTTTTCCAATGTGGTGCTTGTTAATAAAGAAATAATGAGTCAAAATTAAGTTTGTGTTTCCATTAAACAAGTCAAATATTCTGCAGTTAAAGTAAGAAATAAAATCTCATGTCAAAACAAAAAAAGAGGTTTTATTTTGATTGTGGAATTTTGTGGAAAATTGATCATTTACATATATATTTACAGTGTAATTATTTAAAATAATAGTTGGGATGAGGGTGGAGTCCATTAACTAAACACCAAAACATTATAATTTAATCTGATGTCACCTTTTAAATCATTTACAAGCATTATGATGGAAAGTATGTCTAAGGATCTGTCTGTAAATGAGGTTTGGAGAATCTCTTTAGTGATGTATGTAGCTGTAAAGTACAGCAATTCATCATTTATTCCTGTTTCCTAAGCTGAGTCCAAAGAGCTGCTGTACACCACTGCATCACCAGTGACAGAGGCTGCAGAGGCGGAGCCAAGTACCACTACCTCCCCGCCCACCACCACCACTCCGGCGACCACGACCACACCCACCACAACATCAGCCAAACCACGGGCCACCGTTCATAGAGTCCGCGAGGCAGGTGAGCCTTAAATCTGATGCCTTAATAAATCAATCTGGTGATCAGATGCGTTCATCCGTTAGTTCTGGGATCAGTTTTTCAGTACTCTGTTCAAATAAGCATCACTACTGGACCATATGCATCAGGTTTTCCTTCTCTATCTGTCCTCTTTCCTCAGTACTGGCGGTTCATTACAAGGATTTTGTAGCATAATATACAACACCAACCCAGACAACACATCACTGTAAACTATTACACATGCTATATACATGTATAATGTTTATTCCCGGATGTGAATTGCATTATGGGATGTTGATCTCTCCTCTGTCCACTTTTGATGTTGAAATTTCAACTCTACAGTTTAACAAAGTGACTTTTATTGACATTTTAGTCATTTGAAATAATATCTGGAGAAATAAGTGTGTAAAATAACAGAAAATGTGCTGCAGTGTATGACAAGGTTTCTGTAGAGTAATATACAACAGCAACACAGACTATATAGCACTGCACACCATCACACATGATCAGGAAAGTCACTTTTTACAATTTTTCAAGGTTAAAAGTTGCTGGAAGAATAATCAAGATCCCATAATGCAATCCAAGAGCAGAAATAAACAGGCAGAAATAAAAACATGAATCACGAAGTATGAAGAAATGTCTCTCATATTCAGATCTCTTGTCTCTGATGATCAGATGTTCTCATCTGTTTGTTCAAGAGTCAGGTTTTTACTACCGTCTTCAAATGAGCATCCCTACTGGAGGATACGCCTCAGGTTTTTCCTCTCTGTCCGTCTTCTCTGAGTGTCTAAATAAACATGTTTGTCTCTGATCTAGGCAGCAGTCACCCGTATTTCAGCTCTGTTGCACGTAAGTCGTCGCCGCTCCCTCGTGTGGCTCCTGTGGCTGTGCTCTCGTATGATTTTATTCATGCTTTCTGGGTGTGTTTCTGAGTGTTTACAGAGCTGCTGGGCTCTTAAGCTTCTCTTTGGTTTTGTGTTATTGTAGCAACCGTCTGTGACTTATGGGGTGTGGATGGTGTTTTACTGTCAATCGCTTTTCAAGTTCAATCCACTTTAAAGTCAGCATGAAACAAGGTTTTACTTCACAGCGTGATGAGAGGAAGACGTTTAATGAAAACAGAATTTTATTCACGTCGAATAAAAAAAGTGAAATCAGTGGGATCTGTGGTTAGAGAAACATTTGTTTCACAGGCGGATCCGGCGCCAGCAAAGTGCTGCTGATGATGGGCCGTCTGATATACCGAAAGGGAGCGATCACGCATATAATACTCCTACACTGCAAAAAATGCTTTTCTTACATGGGATTTGGCCTTGTTTTAGTTCAGATATCTAAAAATTCTCAAATCAAGAAGCATTTTCTATACAAGAGTCTTGTGTGAAATAATTAAAGCCAAAATTAAGTGAGTTTTTCCTTCAATTCATCAAAATAATCAACTAATAGTGTAAGGGAAATAATCTTGTTTTTACTTTGGAAATAAGATTATTTTTATTACTCCACTGGCAGGTTATTTGGCTTGTTTTAAGGGAAAACTCACTTCATTTTGACATCCAGTTTTCATTGGTGTCTACATAAGGGCGTCCTCTGTTTTGAGCAATATGAACTGTATTTTTTCATGCTTTTGACAATATTTGTAAAGTAGACATACAGTCCTTGTAGACCTTACAGTCCTAATGTAGTATGGGCGGTTTGGTGGTATTTGATTTGACTTTAGCCTCTAAAACCATCTAAAGTTATCTTAACAAAATGTTTAAATGTGGATTGCTGTAGCAAAGTAATACTTTATGACTGATGAGAATAACTGTTGCTCAGTAAAAAAAATCATTCAGCATATGGAAACTATAGGTGTTTTAAGCTTTTAAATGATATATAGTTAGTCACGATTGCTTTATGTTTAGACTATAATGGTTTAAAAATGTAACAGTAAATAGTCACTCGTGTTATAGGGTGACAGTAAATGTGTTTAATCTATTGCTCTTCCTTACGAACAATAAACTGTAGTAAAGTCTGTGTTTAGAAATCTTAGACCCTCCCAATAATTTATAGTTTGTCAGGATTAGATTAGGATTTAATTGCAAAATAAGTGATGTAAACTTGACAGTTAAGGGGTTAACAGAATACTAACCTGACATCTGCAACTGACCTATAAAACGTTTATAAAAATGAGAAAAGAGCTGGATCACACCTTTACCTCAGTAGAGCTGCAGTCTTCTGTTCAGTGAGGGAAACATAATTGAACCTTGTCTATCATACTGCCATTTACTCAAATATTGATATTTTAGCTTATTATTCACTCTAGGAAATCAATGCACTTGGGTATTTATATTTCAGAGTAGCACTTTTTATTATTAAAATCTATTTTAAATAATGGTAATCTGAGGAAATGTGTTAATAATGACACCCCGCATGGCGCCGGCCCTGTTCATAGGCAGAATATCTACAGTATGACAGTAAAATGACATCATTGATGAACTCTGTACAGTAAGATCAAGCTTTCATGTTGACTTTAAGGTTGCTGTGACAGTTATCTAAGAGACGTAGAATACAGTAGTGCTTCAATATCTCTGTCCTCTCTAAACACTGCATGTAGGACAGTCTCAGAGCGTCCAAGGGAAGGCGCCCACTCAAGGTACGTCCTGCTTTGATCATATCCACAGTTCTCACCTCTTCTGTCAGTAATGATAAGCTTAAACTCTAACCATAACATCTGTCTGAAGCATTCAGAGGGAGCTCCGTCTATGCCAGTAGGTTTTTACCCCGCACAAATGCAGGTAAAGCACACTATTATTACTCCTATTACTCGTTTCTTCAGGTTTTTGCCTGCTGTATTTTTTATGTGTTTAAGCAATTTTGTGTCTAATAGACAACTAATACACATCCAAAATAGACGTCTTGGGTAAAAAGGGAAGTTTGAAAGGTAAAATTTGGCCTGTCTGTGAAAAATTTAGCTGATTTTCTCTCACTCTTATCGTCAGATTTTTTCAAACCATTTGTCTGCATTATTTTCAAACTGTGGAAACATTCCAGCATATGATTGTCAGGACATCTTTACATTAATCAGTGTTGTGCATCAATCATACCAATAACCATCTGCTTTATACTGGCCGGATCCAAGATTATGTCAACCTCATATTAAGACTAACCTGTTGTGCAGTGCAAAAAGAGCTTTTCTTCATTAGAGTTTTTGTCTTATTTCTAAATATTTAAAAAAAATAGTCTTGTCTACAATATCTACAAATTCTTCAATTCAAGAAGCATTTTCTAGACAAGCACTAAATATCGTCTTGTTTTCAGAAATAATGAGTCCGCATTAGGTGAGTTTTCTCTCTGACAACAGGGAAAGCAGAATAATCTATTTTGTATTTTGACATAATATTAATTCACTTCCTCCATTGTCAGATTATTTAGTTTGTTTTAAGGAAAAACTTGATTTTTCTTACTCTAATGACTCATGAACACAAGACAGTATATTTTGCTAGTCTAGAGAATGCTTCTAGAATTTAATAATTTGTAGATATTCTGACTGGAAACAAGAAGAAGAGCATTTTTCAGTGCAGCTTATATAACTAGCCCGCACAGTAAATATTTGTGATTTGGGCATGCAGTCTTGATCTATGGGTTTTTAACTGTTTTTACTGACTATATATTATAAAATACAAAAGAGTATAAATGATCAATATCACATTCACCCCACAATATTGTACAGCTCAAAGACTGTTCAGAAAAATCACATAATAATGCACACATCAGTACTATTTCTGATATCAAATCTCTTCTTAAAACTTGTCTGTTCTTTGAATGCTATATTTGTAAGTCATGTCCACATCTTAGTTTTCTGATTGCTATCATTATATGTGCTGTGTTAGTCTTATTATTGACTATTTCTCAATCTTGTTTATTGTACTGATGTTCCTTCTTCTTGAACTGTCTTCAGGATGTCTGGCCATCAGAGCATTTCTGCCCCAGTCATCTCCTAAAAATGCTCAGCTGCAGCTATTGCAGCATTTACAAACACATATTGATAAGAGAAAACGAAAGAAATGAGAAAATAAAATAAAACACTTTGGTGAAGATGCGCCCTTACTGTGAAGTTAATAGTAGCGACTTTGGACTATCAATACTATTCAGTACCAAAGCTTTAAGGATGTACTCCTGTGTGTGTGTATCTGTGTGTATTTTCTAGTGATTTAGACGTAGCATTTGTTTGTGTTGCAGGTGTGCAGCGTCCAGAGACGAGCGGTACCGTCCGCAGACAGCCCCCTCCGTCAGCTCCAGCTTCAGGTTCAGCAATCCTTCATTCAGTTCAGTCTTCATTCAGTAGCTGCAGGCATCAGCTCTTGCTTTCTCATCTGTTGGATGTTTTTTTCATCTGCTTCACATGTTAAGGAGCGTTCAGTCGAGGTCATCCGCCGTCTGAGAGGAAGCAGCACACGCCGCAGTCTAATCCCGGTGCGTTTCTGTTAGCATACGGCGATACACATCAACACTATGGTGTATGTGAGCATATACTGCACTGGATGAGTGTATATCAGCACAACTGACACACCTGCACTGCAAAACATGGGTTCTTACTCAGAGTTTTGGTCATGTTTCTAGTCTAAATATATAAAAATAGTTACATCAAGAGGCAATTTGTAGACAAGCAAAACTATTGTCTTGTTTTCAGAAATAATGAGTCAAATTTTAATACATTTTTCCTTAAAACAAGCTAAATATTCTGCCAATAGGGGAAGAAAAGGAAAAACTCGTATTATTTCTTAAAGCAAGATAAAATTGATTACTTGTCTTGAAAATGCTTCTTGATTTTAAGAGTTTTTAGATATTTTGACTAGAAACAAGACATCTTTTGCAGTGTGTGCAAGTATACTTGTAGTATCTAGAAGCATCAGGTAAAAGTGAAATGAACCACAGATGTTAGCAGTTCTACCACTTAAACACATACCTTGGGTTATTTTGCTAACAGTTGTACCAGTTTACCACCGTAAAACCTCCATTGATGTCAGCTAAGGGATAATGTACGTCCAGCCGGTGGTTATCACAGAATATACAGAACTGCAGGTTCATCAGCAGCTGTCATGAAGGGTTTATTTTGTGATCACATACATACAAAACATTGATCTGGGCTGTGATAATTTAAAATTTATTTAATAGTTTGCTAGTTAGTTAAAAGAAAAGCTTGCAAAATGGACAAAAGGTTGAATGGAGCGTACACTAACTCACTAACCTAAGCATCATTCAGGCACCAGATGGTGCCAAGCAGTCAAGAACAGTGGAGATATATATATATATACAACAAGTGCCCTATAAAGATGAATCTAGATTAATGGGTAACACTTTAGTTTAGGTCACAATTCATGCTGTTAACTACTGACTTATTACCAGCCTATTATTAAGATATTAACTGTTCATTAGTAGTTATGATTTAATTCTGCATCCCAAATCCTACTTCAAAACCTAAACCCAACTTCTACCTTACTAACTATTCATAACGAGCTAATTAGTAGTTTATTAAGCTGTAGTGTTAGTTAATGTTTGTTAATACTGTGAATTGTGACTAGCGTTACCGATTAATGTATCTCTGTTGCATTTAGTCTCAAGATCCAGCTCTAGGCTAATTTGATGTCTTTTAGTAATGTATGATCAGTAGTTTCTCAATCTCCCTATCTAGTGTTTGCCAGAAGAGATTGGACGCACCCTGCGTACTCGCGGCCTGATTGGTTCTCTGGCAGCAGAAGGCCAACAGGTATCAGTGGACATAACCCTGCATAAACCAGCATTAAACAAGACATAAACCAAGCCTAAACATGCTATTAATGACGAGTAAATATCCATAAACAGATCATAACTCATGCTAATCATCGTGTCTAAATCTGACATGAGGAAAACCCTCACTCTCTGTGTTCAGACAGTAGCCAGTCTGTGCCCAACACAGGCTATAAGTGGAGCCGCATGAGCACCGGTGACCCCGCAGGTGAGGATCCCACACAAATCTGCTTCATATGTGCATTTCACACGTCTGCTTTTGATATCCACACAGCAGCTTATTAATGTACACTGTAAAATATCCAGCAGTTTTCTGTGTTTGGTGGTTTTATTCTTTATTTTTCCTCATTTATTTCTGCTCTTGAATTGCATTATGGGATCTTGATCTTTCTTTCAACAACTTTTAACCTTGACAAGCTGTAAAAACTGTCTTTCGTGAATGTGTGATAGTCTGCAGTGCTGTATAGTGTGTGTGTGTTGGTGTTGTATATTACTCTACAGAAACCTTGGAATAAACTGCAGCACATGTTCTGTTATTATACACACTTATTCCTCCAGATATTATGGTCACACTTTATTTTGATGATCCATTTGTTGAATTTAAGTTACATTGCATCTAAAAGCCAAATAATTCTCATTAGATTATAAGTAGACTGTTAGGTTGGGGTTAGTGTAAGTTGACATGTACTTGCAAAGTTTCTTCTAGTCAGTTAAATGCCTGTTGAAGGAGCAGTATCAGCAGATATTAAGCAGATAGTCTACTAATACTCAAATGGACCTTCAAAATAAAGTGTTACCCATATTATTTCTTATACATTATATTATTTAAAAAATCTCTTCGTCGTCTATTGATGTAGAAAATTCACCTCTACAGTTTAACAGAGCAGAGATCAACATCCCATAATGCAATTCACAACTGGAAATAAACCTAAAACACACAAAATACGGAAACTGTTTATTAACATTTATTTTTTAGAGTGTATACATGTTCCTGCTGTTCATTACTGCACTGCTTTCATTTCCTCCATGCGGTTTAAACAGCACAGGCTCATTGGGAATATGTGCCCAGAGCTACATTTCTGAGAACCCAGAAATATGTGACTTGGGGTAAATAAAGCTGCATTTTTGTGTGTAAAACGAACACTACAGGGCGAAACTGCTGACTCAACCTCATATGCCATTGGACTTAGAGTGGATTAGTGCCCGCTGCTTTTGAAACACTGCTTCATGAAGCTTCGAAACCTTTACGAATATTTAGTTTCGAATCAGGAGCGCATATCAAATCCAAATGCAAGATCATGTGATCTCAGTAAGCAGGGCTTCATTACATCATAACAATTGGAAATTATAAACTTTCTTCACTGGGGGGCGCTCTGTGTAATGTCATAAAATCCACATGAATGATACAGGTTTACAGTCTTAGTGGGTTTAGATTTAGTGGGTTTAGCAGAGCCCACCATGCAGCAAACAATATAAAAGCTAAGAAAATGTATAAAAGAATGCAAATTATGCATGCACTTCATATTTTATGATATTAGATGAGAAGATAAATGTATTTATAGGTCATACTTTAAATTTAAAGTTATCAATATGTTTGAAAGTCAAAATGTTGAAAAACTTTGTTTCTACTTTGAGTGTACTGGGCTTCAAGTCCAGTGAAGGACAGTTCCAGAAACCAGGTACCCCCCTCCCAACGCCTACAAAAATCCAGTGTAAAATTGTGGTAAAAAAAAAAACATGTGGTTGTGATAGATTTTCTCTTCTAGTTTGTTTTTGAAAACAAGGGAAGGAGGTGTGCAAGTCGATATCAAGCTAAAATGTTATGCATGAAGACAAGCTGACCAGATTCTCTTGCTGAGATGTACACAGCGCCCTCTGGTGGATTTATGAGAAATGGCAACTATGAGAAAACATTCTTCATTAATGTATTTAAGATTGTCAAAAGCGTACATGTAAATATGTACGCTTGTAAATATGTGACAACAAAACCTGCAGCCAAAGTAGCCCGAGTCACGTATTTCTCGGTTCTCAAATATATATCCCTGGGCACATACCTCTACTGAGCCTGGGTTGGGTTTAAATAAGCTTGTGCTGCTAGCTTTTTCATGCTGCTTATATAAATGCATTCCAATGTGCATCCCATATGAAATCACACACACACACACACACACACACACACACACACACACACGTGTTCTGCTGGAGCGATTCCACTTTACTTTATTATCCATGTCAGAGAACAGGTGGTAAGCTGCAGGTTTCTTCTCTTGCTAACACATTCACGTGTGCATTATGGGCATGATGATTTCCATAATGCATTACATCCAGCTAACTGCTTTGCTAACGCTGCCTCTTTCCTGCAGTTTTTGACCCAGTGCCTGATAGAACAGAGTATGAGCACTGGCCGCATAACAGTCAGCAGTTCTGTAAGTATTCTTCCACTTTTATTGTATTAAAGTGATGACTAGATGTGTGTGTGTTCTTATATGTTGTAGATATACATGTGTTATAACAGGTTGACTCTCTGTAATGGCTTCTAGCATGGTAAACTGTATCTACGCTGGTTTGCTGGTTTTATGCTGGCCTCCAAGCCTGAATCAGGTGGTCTTGAGCTGGCCAACACTCTTAAAACTGTGCTTCTTTATTTAAAGCTGCTCTTAGCAAATGGTGACAAACAATCTTGAGGTTTGAAAGCAAAAAACGCAAACACGCCCATAACCCAACAGGACCCGCCCACTTTGATTACTAGACACGCCCCTTCCTGCTGATTGGCTGATTGATACTGCAATCAAGTGTTTTTCAAATATTGCATAGTGAATGATCCATGGAAACTTTTCAGTTAATAAAAGATGAAGGTTTATCAGATTATAAGAAATCTTCACATTAAGAATTGTATTTTTATATGAAATATTTTTATATTATATTAAATATTGTTCAGAAGTTAATGGTGAAAGGTTCTCAGGGGAACCTAAATTGGTTCTTCTGTTACGTTACTGCAAAACATCCTGCACTGTAAACTAATGATCAAAACGTCCTGAAAACATTTCTTTTTATGTTAATTAACTTTAATCAAGTTTATTTATGTATTTATTTATTTTTAAGTTTAACATTATGTTTGAAGTCAGCTTTATTAATGTGAGCTGAAATGAATTGCAAACAAACATTTAAGGCAGAGACATTTATTTACAGTGTGGAGTACAGTCAGTCTTCCAGCACTTCTGTTATTTATATTTTCAATATTTATTTATGCGTGGAATTAGGTCAAATATGAAAAATAACCTGTCTTCATGCTTTATTTGCGTAAACATGCTTCTAGTTGTACAATATCACACAGTTTTCAACCTTAACATTGCTAAAATTGCTCCTAATACAGCAAAATAAACTCTCTCCCAGCATACCACAACCTCAGAACATTGTGAATTTCTGAGTGTGCCTCACACAGGTGAGTGGGCTTGACAAACCACCTGCAGAAAACACACACTTTCATCTGTCTGCCACTTTAACCCACATTAGCTCCAGTTTTTGCACATCTGCACCAGACACTGTCCAACAATCCCTCCACATCTCTAAAATAAAAATCAAACATTGTGTGTTTGTGAAGTGTGCCTCACACAGGTGAGTGGGCCTGATAAACCATCTGTAGAAACTCTTCTCTCTCTAAAAACCTTACTCTGGCTCTTAAATCTGAGCACAAACAGTTTCTTTGGATAATCAGCACTTCTTGTGTGTGTTGCCTCTTGTGGTTGAATCGCTGGATGTCTCCTCAATTGTAAGTCGTTTTGAATGTAAGCGTAGTAAGAACAGGAGTAAATGCATTATGGAGAGCAGTGAGTGTGTGATGGAGAGGGCTGAACCACACACTTCTGTCCTCGAGTCAATAGAGGCTTTGTTTCAGTCGCCCACTGCTCCTACAGCTGCTCGATGTTGGGTTTGAACAAACAGAGCCAGAAATCCAGGGACAATTTTACAGTTGCACTGAGAGGAAGCTGCATCATGTGTTAATAATTCCACAAGCATTCAGAACCATGGTGTTCAGGGGCAAGTTAAAGGGTCCGTTCACTTAATAATGTAAATTCTGTCATTAATTCCTCTTCAATCCTCTGAGGCCTTTGATCATCTTCAGGACACAAATGCAGATATTCTAGATGAAATCCTGGAGCTCTCTCATCCTCCATAGACAGCCCGAGATGCTCACAGACCAAAAGCATTGATGATCATTCAGTGTGTCTTCAGTGTTCAGCTGTAATGCAGCTCAAACTGTGGCTGTGCTCTTGAGCAGTACAGTGTCCGTCAACATCTCAGTGTTTTTCCGACCGTCACTGTGTCATCATGAGTTCCTGATTCTCATGTCCATAATTTGTATTTTCAGCCCCTGAGTCTGAAGAAAACAAGCCTGTGCCTGAGACGAGCCACACCAGAGGTCAGTCACAAACACAGAACACAACACTGACTGGACACAACAGTAGATGATGATTATTCTGATCAATGAGTGTGTGATGTGTAATAATCAGACATCCCTGAATTACAGAGACGCCTGCAGAGTCAAACCCATTTGAGTCAGGTGAGGAGAATAATGAATACAATGAACCAGTGAATGGATGAATGAATGAAGAAGTGAATGTATGAATGAATAAATGTACAAACGAATGAATGAACGAACAAATGAATGTATGAATGATTGAATTAACTAATGGGTAAATGAATGAATGAATGGATGAATGAGTGAACGAATGAAGAAGTGAATGTATGAATGAATAAATGTACAAACGAATGAATGAACAAACGAATGAATGTATGAATGATTGAATTAACTAATGGGTAAATGAATGAATGAATGGATGAATGAGTGAACGAATGAAGAAGTGAATGTATGAATGAATAAATGTACAAACGAATGAATGAACGAACAAGTGAATGTATGAATGATTAAATTAACTTATGGGTAAATGAATGAAAGAATGAATGAATGAGTGAATGAAAGAATGAATGAACAAAACAGACAAGTGAATGTATGAATTAAAGAAAGAATGAATGAACAAACAAGTGTATGAACGATTGAATGGACAAGTAAATGAATGAATGAACTAGTAAATTAATGAATTATTGAATGAATGAATGTACTAACAAGCGAACTTTCATGAATTAGTGAAAGAATGAATGAATGAACAAACAAGTGAATGTATGAATGAAAAAACAAATGGGTAAATGAATGAATGTGTGAATGAATGAACAAAGGAATGAGTAAATGAATGAAGTGAATGTATGAATGAACAATGTACAAGTGAATGAATGAATGAATGAACCACAGAATGAATTAATGAACAAACTAGTAAATTAATGAATAAAGGAGTGTATGTATGAATAAATGCACAAACAAACGAATTAAGGAATGAACAAGTGAATATATGAATGAATTAACAAATGGGTAAATGAATGAACGAATGAATGGGCGAATGAATGAATAAATAAATAAACAGACGAGTGAATAAATGAAAGAAAGAATGAAGGAACAAGCAAGTGTATGAACGAATGAATGAATGAACTAGTAAATGAATGAATTATTAAATGAACGAATGTACTAACAAACAAACTTTCATGAATTAATGAAAGAATGAATGGATGAACAAACGAGTGAATGTATAAATGAACAAACGAAAGGGTGAATGAATGAATGAATGAATGTATTAATTAATTAATTAATTTGAATGAATGAACAAAGGAACAAGTAAATGATTGAACGAACAAGTGAATATATGAATGAACAAATTAACAGGTGAATGAATGAATGAATTGATGAATGAATGAATAAGAAATGCATACTGATATTGTGAATGAGTGTGTTTGTGTGGATCTGCTGGTTTTCTTCTTCTCTCTCAGGCTTCACGTCTCGAGTTATCGACACCACAGCCAGAGCTCCTGAAGTCCCGTCTCAAGGAGATCCAAGTACTCTCACATACACACCAAGACTAAATATCATTTTAATTATTGGTCAAGTGTTGTCAAGACTGTTTGACAGAGCGAGGACATTGTTCATAGGATTTCCTATTATATTGATCCTCTGATGGAAGTCAGATTTCTTTTAGTTTGGAATAAAAACATTTATTTATTATTAAATGTAAAAACTGCTGTGGTCAATAATATTAGCCCCCTTAAGAAATGATTCTTTATTTAATCACCTTTCATTTAAATTAAACCCTAACCTTTTTAGTTAACCTAAATAAACCAGTTAAGTCTTTAAATTGCACATTAAAGGACACCTATTATGCAGAAATCACCTCTATGCGGAGTTTAACCCCAGTTGTGTTTCAGCAGTGTGTGAATATCTCCAGCCTCTAATGGTCAACATGAGTTATTGTGTTTGTTATAATCAGACTTGATCAATACAGTCTGTAGAAACACTTTGATTGACATTCTCCCTTTGTACATGTCATCAGAGGGGGAAGCCCCGCCCACTAGTGCTTATCTCTCCCTCATTAGCATAAACAGCAGCCCTGAGTGAGAAGCAGCAGTTCATTAGAGTTTTGAGCTGCTGAAGATACTGTTACTATGGTGACGCACAGGTGTCTGTAGCTCCGCCCCCTTCTGAAAAGGGCACAATCTAATTTGCATTTAAAGCGACAGTCACCAAAAAGCCTAAAAGGGTCATTTTCAGAGAGTTAGAGAACATTACCTGTGTGATATTCTCAGCTCAAACTCACACACACACACACACACACACACACACACACACACACACACTGTACAGACAGCAGAGACACATTTACAACCTGTATAAAGGGGCAGAATAGGTCCTCTTTAAGTATTATCTTGCTAAATTCCTAGTAAAATATGATGTACTGACATCATGGCAGAGACTATCGAAATGAGATATTAAAACTATTGTTTAAAATGTGTTAAACCTCACTTTAAAGATGTCATTTCACAGGAGCCAATCGTCTTTTTCTTCAACTGTATGTTCCCTTTAACCTCAGTGTTTCCAGCAGACAGACAGTCATTGACATCCGCTCTGGTCTCAATCTCTCTGCAGACTGTAAAGTGGACATGGCGTTCCTCATGGACGGCAGCTGGAGCATCGGGAAACGCCGCTTCAAGATCCAGAAGGATTTCCTAGCGGAGGTTTCTCAGGCGCTCAATGTGGGCGTGGCTGGAGCCATGATGGGCATCATTCAGTACGGGTGAGCGGACCCAGAATACAGACAAACTGAGCAGTGATTGGAAAAACCAGACAGAGTGCTGTTAAAACTCTTATTATATGATTATAGAGGTTCATGGATAGCAAATTAATATAAATATATGTGTATATATAGTGGACAATATGCTAACAATTAACTGTGTGTGTGTGTGTGTGTGTGTGTGTGTGTGTGTGTGTGTGTGTGTGTGTGTGTGTGTGTGTGTGTGTGTGTGTGTGTGCGTGATATAGGGATGATCCAGTGACAGAGTTCAGTCTGAAACAGTTCTCCAGCTCTAAGGACCTGAAGACGGCCATCAGTAAGATCGTGCAGAAGGGCGGCCCGTCACATGTGGGTGAGTTTCACCTGAAGCACAGACTCAGACATCACTCAGAGCAGCACCGCACTGACTATTCTGGACACACTTCAGCAGTTCCTCAGTCGTCCTCTGATTGGTTTAAATATAGAGCATTTCCTTGAGTCGAGTGTGCAGTGATCTTTATCAGGAAACAAGTCTAAGCGGATAAAAAAGCGGTAATGTTTATATTGATGATGATGCTTATTAATAATCCTAAGGCAAGGCAAGTTTATTTCTATAGCATATTTCATACACAGTGGCAATTCAAAGTGCTTTACATAAACAGGAATAAAAGAGACAAGTATAAATAAATAAAAAATAAATGATATAAAAACAGATGAAAACAGCATACAGACAGTTATTCCATACTCCAAAACACCGGTGTATCATATTTTCTCATTTTACTCCGGGACTTCCCTATTCTGCAATCCCCATTCTGGACTGTTTCGGTACCTATTAATCTATGAAACCTGTGAATCACTGTGTGACGCTGGGCAGTTTGGCTTAAACACGGGATTATTAATAGTTTGCAATACTCAATGCATAAATGATGTCAACAAGCATGCAGGTATGCTTATATTCTTGGTTTTTGTTTACTTTTGGCAGTGAAAACCTGCAGATGAGCTTCAGATTCTGTCGTTTTGGTCATAAAGATAAGAGAAAGACATCGTTCAAAATAGATCCAGTTTTATTATATGTGGATACTCACAAATACAACAAAACCTTGCTATTATAGAACAGAAAACTTTCACTCAGTCATCTCTGTCTGCCTGATCTTTAGGTAGAGAAGCATCACATCTGCTGCTCATTTCCTTTAGGTTTTGCTGAGAGATCATTGATGCGTCAAACTTTTAAAGACGTTTATGAATGAGTGATGCTCAGTTGCGTCTTAGACTGTTATTCTGAGGACATTTCCACACCTATAAACATGACACGGCACAAAAAGAAATGTGATTGGTTGGTTAACCTGTCAATCATATAACATAGTGGGCGTGGCTTAACCATTCAAAGCAGCCAAAGCTCTGAGCTCTGGAGTCTACCCATGCAGTGTAAGTTTCCATTGCAACAAAACTCAACCCTTGTTCTTGAGCCTGAACGCTCAATAAAGCTGAACTTACCTGAATAAACCCCGATCTTCATCCAGCAGGCCTCAGGAGCAGAAGTTATCTCAGGATCCACTGAACTCCAGCCACAGAAGATCTAAATCTGCGCTGGAAACTGTGGCTAAATTACAGACTGTGAGCTGACCAGATGCCTGAGGTTTATCCAAGCTAGAGATTAGCTTTTCTCATGGCTGCATGGTTTGTGTTATAGATAGCGTCTCTTTAATATAACAGAGGGATCCAGTAAAACAGCAGCTGCCCTATATAAAGACAAAGATAGCCCGAGGTCTCGCTCTATCTGCTCTGGAGGATGCTTTTCACAGAGATCTTCATCTTCTGTGGGTCCCCAGGGCCTGAAGTGACCCCGCAAAACATTCACGCATCAGTTTCACATAATACTGCAGAGAAAGATGGAGCTGAATCAACAGATGCAGAGTCTGTGTTTATCTGTGGTTAAGACAAAGCAATTCCTGAGATTATTTTGTAAGAACTCTAAATTATGTTAAAGGCTCCATGAATTGAAAATAAAGACTTTTAGATCAGCGTTTGCCAACCTTTTTATCACCACTGACCAGTCAACGATTGATAATTTTACTGCGACCCGGGGGGTGAGGATACGTAGATTGCTAGATGACCATCAACCATTTTCTCAGAGGATGACAAGCTGACAAAACATTGCTGCAGCTCTGATACAAGTCTTATGGTGCGCCTGGAACCAGCGAGCATGCACAAACTGCACACCTCCATTGGAAATAACGAACTTGCATGTGCAAAAGAAGCGATATGTGAAGGGCCACCACCATTTGAGATCTCCAGGGGGATCTTCTTGCACAGCCATGCTGGATTCACCTGATTTGTTGACAAATGAGTTGCGGATCCATTCCTTAGCAGTTCATGTGTCCTACACTGGACCTTTTCCCCTTCGCAAAGAAACTTTCCAAAGACGTCTGTTTCTTACTCATTTTGCTGCTTGGGGGTTATATTTTAGCACTCAAGTGACCGAGATGTAACCAAGAGAATATGGTCGTTTTCAACAAGCCTGTTCAGACTCAGATAATAAATAAAACAGAAATAATTAAAGATTTCTTGTGCGGCCCGGTACCAATTAATCCACGGACCGGTACTGGTTGGAGACCACTGCTTTACATGTTTGTATCTGTATTTGGCGTTTAATGATATCTATAACCCAGTGTCTCCAAAACAATGACAAAATTTGGGTTTAGAAGATCTAATATAACCATTGGCTGCTCATTTGATGCTCTTGAGCTCAACAACTCTCATTGGCAGAGCAGTAATAAAGACAACACACTATTGGCTGATTTTTCAAAGGGGAGGGGCTACTATATACCCTCTCTTCATGTTTCATTTGAGATTACGTCAAACATCCAATAAAAACTGCTCATTTTAAAGCACTTCACAAGAGCTTTAAACGTGCCATATGTAGGATTGACACCTAGTGGTAGGTCTGGGTATGGCGCTTCAAGTTCAAAATATTGGACAGGTTTTTTCACCTACTGTAGCTCGACTCCACACACACACAGGCTCGACCTCACACACACACGCAGGCTTGACTCCACACACACGCAGGCTCGACCTCACACACACACGCAGGCTGCCAAAATAGCTATTTTACAGTGTAAAATCTTTTAGTTTCATAGATTTAGTTCTAATTTTACCTCAATATTCAGGGTTCTCATGGGTCATGGCTTTTCTGGAATATCATGGAATTTTCAAAGGTCTGTTCCAGACATTCAAAGTCAGAGATTTTCATATTTTAAGTGATGGAATATCAGGGCTCTTCTGAAATATTGCTGATTATTGCAGCCTAAAATGACTGATTTGCCAGTGAATTTACTCAATTTGAGGTAGATTTTGGGACATTTTTCGTGTTTGTGTTGCTTTTGCCTCTTGCTGTGACTGTGTGTGTGTTTGTGTATGTGTGTGTTGTTTTTGTTCTTGTGTGTGTGTTCTTTTTGTCTCAGCACTGTGAGTGTGTCTGTGTGTCTCTCCCTGTGTTTGTGTGTTGTTTCTGTCCCGGTGCTGTGAGTGTGTGTGTGTTGTTTCTGTCCCCGTGTGTGCAATGAGTGTGTCTGTGTCTGCAGCAGGAGGTGTGTGTTTTCCAGCTCTCCTCACTGCTGCATTGATAGTTTGTGCAGCTCTGCAAGTGTGTAAGCAGAGACTGGAACAGTGCAGTGATTGAGTCTGAAATTAGGCTGTTCTGTGTGTGTGTGTGTGCGTGTGTATGTGTGTGTGTGTTTTTGGCTCTGCTCTCTCAGGGAAGGCTCTGTCCTACATCAACAAGCAGTTCTTCAGTGATGCCAACGGGAACCGCGGTGGGGCGCCCAACGTGGCTGTGGTGCTGGTGGACGGCTGGCCAACAGACCGCGTGGAGGAAGCCTCGCGCCTCGCCAGAGAGTCCGGCATCAACATCTTCTTCGTCACCATCGAGGGTCCAGACGACAACGAGAAGCAGAACGTGGTGGAGAGCAACTTTGTTGACAAGGTATTGACATGTAGACAGAACCACTGAAGGTTATCTGAGGGATAATGTAGATCCAGCAGGTTGCTTTCGGACTCAGACATGGTTTACCACAGAGCATGAAAATAAAATGACGAGTAAACATATAGTTTAAAAATGAAGAGTCTGAGTGCAGACCAACAAGTATCAGTCACTCAGCATGTACTTTAATAATGTTAAAGAGGTTTCTGTTGGGTGAAATAGATCCAGGAGGGTGTTATCCAGACAGGTTTATCAGCAGCCCGATGTGAAGCGCTTTATTCTTTTACAAGGCTTTATTCTGAGAAAACAACTATCCTGATGGACCTATCTCACTTATTACATGGATACTTGCCAAGAAACCTAAAAATTAGACATAAAACATTATTCTGAGGCTCAATAATTTATTAATACTTTAATTAAACATAATGCTGACAGAACTAAAACAGCTGATGGAGTATACACTAACCTGCACATTATTCAGACACTAGATGGTGCCAAACCATCAAAAAGAGCTGACAGAAACTAAACTGGCTGAATAAAGCATACACTGACCTATGTGTTATTAAAACACAAGATGATGCCAAACAGTCATGAACGAAAGAATTATGAAGCTGAGAAAGAAAAATGAAGCTGAAAGAAACTAAAACAGCTGATGGAGTATACACTAAATATTCAGACACAAGGTGGCGCCAAACAAGTCAACAACTGCAACTGTGGATGTAAACATATGGATGAATGTATTCACGGAGAGCCAAGGTGATGCTCTGCTTTAATAATAAAGCAGCTTTAATAATAACTGCTATAATAATAATAATAATAATAATAAAGATGTAAAGAAACTGTATTGTTGGAATCATTTTCTGAATTATTTTCATTCCAGCTAATAAATGATAAAACAATGACAGCCATTCAGAACAAAGGTATCTGCTTGATGTGAAGCTTTTCAAAGATTATTTAAAGATAAAGACTTTCATGACAACTATTAGTAAATAATTGTTGTTGTTTTTATTCCACTACATTGACTGTGTTCGCTGAATCTACTGTTTGATTAGCTACATTACACGAGCTGGATTCACTAATCAGACGCACTACAAACACTGAGGACACCTGCTGGTTACAAGAGGGAAATGCAGAAAGCAAAGCAGAAACTAAAAATAAACAGTATGTATGTGTATTTACAGTTAAAGTTATTATCCTTCACATAAACGTCGCTTTAGCCTTTTCAAATAATCCAAAATATGCCACAAAATGAATTAGTTGAATGTGGCGGAGTCAGAAAGGTTATAATCTATATTTGAGTAATAAATGAGATGTTTTGTAGTTGTTTTTGTTGTATCTGTATGTTTAAGTGTAGAGTTAAAATGCAATATTTATTAATTAAAAGTTTGTTTAATGAGCAAATATAATGAATGTGTGGAGGAAGCTTGATTTGTTGTTTGGTGCCCTAGGCGGTGTGCAGGACCAACGGCTTCTTCTCGCTCCCTATAGCGAGCTGGTTCGCTCTGCGTAAAGCTGTGCAGCCGCTGGTGAAGCGTGTGTGTGACACGGACCGGCTGGTGTGCAGTAAAACCTGCCTGAACGCCAACGACATCGCCTTCGTCATCGACGGCTCCAGCAGCGTCGGCACCGGAAACTTTCGCACCGTGCTGCAGTTCGTGGCTAACGTGACGCGGGAGTTCGAGATCTCGGACACGGACACCCGCGTGGGCATCGTGCAGTACACCTATGAGCAGCGGCTGGAGTTCGCTTTCGGACAGCACAACAACAAAGCCGACCTGCTGAACGCCATCAAACGCATTAACTACTGGAGCGGAGGAACCAGCACCGGAGCCGCCATCACCTACGCCGCAGACCAGCTCTTCAGCAAGTCCAAACCCAACAAACGCAAGATCATGATCGTCATCACGGACGGACGCTCTTATGATGACGTGCGGGCCCCGGCGCTGGCTGTGCACCGTACAGGTGAGTGCAGGAATAGCAGACACCAGATGACGAGCGGTAGGTCTGTGTAGTGAAGGGAGAAATGAAACTTTTGGAATATTTAAAACAATTCACCCAATTATTTCATTTAAATGATTCAAAGTGTTTGAAACCGCACATGCTAGTGACCAGTGTTGGGGAAATTTACTTTAACAGTAATGCATTACAATACTGAGTTACTCTCCAAAAACTAGTTAAGTTACTGCACATGCTGGCGACACCTGCTGGTCAAAGCAAAACTATACACCCTTTCCACACGTGTGTGTTTCTCCTGTGCAGCAGAAGTGCTCATAGTGTGTAAATTCAGAGTGCAGTGAATGGGAGAGTACAACAAATCATTATTTTACAATGCTATTAGCTGAAATAATGAGAGATAAACTCCAGCATGGTGTTATCAAGACTTCCAGAAGGAGGAAAACAACAGTGTGAGACTGATAACAGCAGCCGGAGGAATCATGTCAGATTTACTGTCCTGACCTCACACACACTGCATTACACACACCTCACTCAATCGCTCATTCTCTTTTTGTAATTTGATTAAAAGATGATATAATTCATCCGTAAATACATACACTGCTCTAAAAAAATAAAGGCAACACTAAAATAACACATCCTAGATCTGAATGAATGAAATATTCTTATTAAATTCTTTGTTCTGTAAATTTGTGGAAATTTAACCCATGGAGGTCTGGATTTGGAGTCACACTCAAAGTTGAAGTGGAAAAACACACTACAGGCTGATACAACTTTGATGTGATGTCCTTAAAACAAGTCAGAGTGAGTTACAGTAGTGTGTGTGTCCTGCACGCTCCTGATGAGGTGGTGGATGCTCTCCTGAGGGATCTCCTCTCAGACCTGGACTAAAGCATCCGCCAGCTCCTGGACAGTTTGTGGTGCAACATGGCATTGATGGATGGATTGGATTCAGGTTTGGGGAACGGGTGGACCAGTCCATAGCATCAATGCCTTCGTCTTGCAGAAACTGCTGACACACTGCAGACACATGAGGTCTAGCATTAAGAGGAACCCAGAGCTCACAAGAGGTATCTCATCTTGGTACCTAATGGCTACCTCTGGTGAGCACATGGACTGCGGTGTGACCCTCCAAAGAAAACCCACCGCACACCATTACTGTCCCACAGCCAAACCGGTCATGCTGGAGAATGTTGCAGGTAGCAGAAGGTTCTCCAAGGCATCTCCAGTGTGAACCTGCTTTCATCTGTGAAGAGCACAGGGCGCCGGTGGCTAATTTGCCAAACTTGGTGTTCTCTGGCGAATGCCAAACATCCTGCATGGTGTTGGGCTGTGAGCACAGCCCCATCTGTGGACGTCGGGCCCTGAGACCACCCTCATGTAGTCTGTTTCTGACCGTTTGAGCAGACACATGCACATTTGTGGCCTGCTGGAGGTTATTTTGCCGGGCTCTGACAGTGCTCCTCCTGTTCCTCCTTACACAACCACTCCTTTAGTCTTGACAATTGCCTATAATTCCCACCTGTTGTCTGTTCCATCTGCACAACAGCATGTGAGATTGATTGATTGTCAATCAGGGTTGCTTCCTCAGTGGGCAGCTTGATTTCACAGAAGTGTGATTGATTTGGAGTTACATGATGTTGTTTAAGTGTTCCCTTTATTTTTTAGAGCAGTGTATAAATGTACACACTTTTAAAATGTAAACATTATAAAGCTTCAAGCATTTAAGATTACAATCCCTGTTATACATGTCACACGTGTTTATCAGTCTTGTGAAAAGGGTCCATTGCAAAATGATTTACTGTTTCGAAGTGTTCTGACGACACCTGCTGGTCAAAACCATGTAGATGCAACAAAAACTCAAGCAAAACATGGATGAACAGGCCAACAAGACACTATAAACTAATATTATTTCCTTTCATTTTCCAAAAGTCTCAATAAAATGACCAGAAACTCATAAAACTGACCTGAGGTCAGGTAAAAACCATCAGACCTGTCCAATGATTCTTCACCAGGGGGCGATCTGAGTGAACCCGCATGATTCGTGTGGATGTTCTGGTATTACACGCCAGCGGACAAACATTGAATTAACAAATTAAACAAGGTTAAACTGTAGACGTCTCAGAGATGTGAGCGCGGTCAGTGTGGGATTCTGACCAGTGGCTGCTTTATAGGAATGTTTCTCCAGAAGCAGCGAGGATGTTGATTCAGAAACACATCCAGGGTAAATCTTATTAAACACTGACATTCACTGAGCTACTCATTCTGGATTAAATGGTGCTGAATGATAAAAGTACCAGTTTCAGAGAATGCTCAGAGGCAGAGGACGTTCAGGAAAATAATGAATAATAACTATCATACATGTATACCAGGACAGTAATGCGTAAAGTCACTCCAGCCGGTGTTTTTCTGTTTCTCTGTTTCACTGTTTCACCTCCACTGCACTCCTGAGTTTTTCCTGGAATCAACACAGTGTCCTCATTGTGTCAAATTGTGTATTTGTGTGTTTATGACTCCACCGTGTGTGTATTTGAGCGCTGATGAGAACACATGCAACACTGTCAGACATCTGACACTCAGAAAACATGCATCAAGAGTCTACACTGACGAGGCTTTATAGTGGAGGCGGAGCTTTTATTTTTTGTTTCTGGAGTATCTGAGCAATGGCTCCACCCTCTTCTGAGAAGGGGGGGAGACTAACATCCCTAGTTTTGTGTGTAGAAGCAGCTGTGTGTGTTTTGGGTCAGCTCTGCTCATGTTTGTGCTGTGTGTTTCTCTGCTGTGTCCGCTTCTCCAGGTGTGATCGCGTACTCCATCGGTATCGCCTGGGCGGCGCAGGACGAGCTGGAGTACATCGCCACTGACCCCGACAGAGAGCACTCCTTCTTCGTGGATGAGTTTGACAACCTCTACAAGTATGTTTCTAAAATCATCCACAACATCTGCAATGAGTTCAACTCACAGCCCAGAAACTGAAGCAGGACCCCCCAACAGACCAGCAGCACACAGATGGAGAGACCGAGACCCTAATGAAGACTTCAGAAGAGGAAGAACATTCCACAGATAATATTTTACAACTCAAAGAAGACCCACATGAGCAAATACATTAGTATCTTATAGTAAACACTGTTTTTAACCCATACTAAAGTGAAGTGCTAATCACTGTAGCTGATTTGTTACCATAACAGCTAGTCATTTTGTGGCAATTCTATGGTTGCTATGGTAACACAACTACTATAGTAATTAATGTGTTGTGGCGATTCTACAGTTGCTATGACAACACAACTACTATAGTAATTGATGTGTTGTGATTCTACAGTTGCTATGACAACACAATTACTATAGTAATTGATGTGTTGTGGTGATTCTACAGTTGCTATGGTAACACAACAGCTAGAGTAGTTGATGTGTCATAATGATTTTACAGTTGCTATGGCAACACAACAACTATAGTAATTGATCTGTTGCGGTGATTCTGCAGTTGCTATGCTAACACAACTACTATAGTAGTTGATGTGTTGTGGTGATTCTACAGTTGCTATGGTAACACAACAACTACAGTAATTAATGTGTTGTGGTGATTCTACAGTTGCTATGGTAACACAACAACTATAGTAATTAATGTGTTGTGGTGATTCTACTGTTGCTATGGTAACACAACTACTGTAGTAATTGATGTGTTGTGGTGATTCTACAGTTGCTATGGTAACACAACAACTATAGTAATTAATGTGTTGTGGTGATTCTACAGTTGCTATGGCAACACAACAGCTAGAGCAGTGGTGCTCAACCCTGTTCCTGGAGATCGACCTTCCTGCAAAGTTCAGCTCCAACCCTGATCAAACACACCTGAACCAATTAATCAGGACCTGAACAGAACTTGATAATTACAGGCAGGTGTGTTTGATATGGGTTGCAACTGAAATCTGCAGGAAGGTCGATCTCCAGGAACAGGGTTGGTCACGTCTGAGCTAGAGTAATTGACGTGTTGTGGTGATTCTACAGTTGCTATGGTAACACAACTGTTATAGTAATCTAAACAAATAACCCAAAACACCACAGTTTACCATAGTAAAAACTAACAGTTACTAAATATACTCTAATATACACAGTATAATACACTTTACTACAGTATGGTTCAAAACACTGTAGTGTTTACTATAAATGACTGTAATGTGGGAATACAGTGGAAATGTGGATGATGGCAGCAAGTGTGTGTTCAGTGATTTATATTAAAGCATGATAGACTTTACGGTTCCTGTTAATAAGAGAAAACACACACTTACAGCTTTTGCTTACATAAATACTATTTATATGTTACATGCTGAACACGATCAAGCTACATGAATACTAATATCACTGTCCATATTGAAAACATATAGCTAATTTTCATGCATACGTATCAAATCCCAACCAAAATGTGTTTATTTGTGAATGAAATATATTAAATGAGGTGTTTATTGAATGTTCAGGCGCTAATGTGGAGCTACGAGTGTTAAAGCATGCTGGAACTGATAGATTTACAAGATACTTTTCAATGCACAAAGCTGATTATTATTGCAGACTTTTGATAAATACATTTTAAACAAAGCAGATTTACAGAGGAGTTCATCTAAAGGAGAAGGGCAGCGTTTCAGAAGCTCCTGTTCTGTGGTTTCACCACGATGATTGACTGTTCTGACTGATCTTAAATACACACCTACCAAGTATTGTTCCCTCTCGTCAGCTTAAAATTCATTTATTATCACTCTTTTTGTATTTGTATATAGAAAAATGCTTGTATTTGTAAGACAGACTCAACTGATGACATATTTTTAATAAAATGATTACTGAAAACCAGCACATTGATGAGTTTGAATTGATATCTATAGTGTCTAACGAGGAGATGTGTGTGATTTATTATACTATTTAGAATAGAATATAATGAAATGAAATATAACAGAATAGAGTGGAGTAGTAAATAACAGAATGGAAAAGAAAAGAATAGATCAAATATAGCAAAGAACAGTTAGTAAAAAGATGAAGTTTAGAAGAGATACAGCTGCGGATGCTCATGTTAATATAGTGTAATTTTTTAACGGAGTACACTCATGTTTTTACATTACTGTGAGGGTAAATAATAATAATACTCGGTATAATTACTGTTTTTTGGGTTTAGGGTTGGGGTAGACGTAATAAAATACAATTAATGGGTATAATAATGAATGATATAAGTAATTCTCTGTATCTCTTCTAGTGTTAGTGAAGACTGGCCTCTGCTGGCCGGAAGGTGAACCACACACACACACACACACACACACACACACACGGGCGGTGTTTACACTGGACAGGACGGTATGTTCACAAACTCTGAAACACACGTCTAAGAAAGATTTATGCTATTTTAATTCTCCTGGTTTTGTTTTAGAGTCTCCTGTTGTAGGTTTACATGCATCCAAGACTAAAACAACACTTTTATTTTGTAATTATATGCAATGAAAATCACCTCATGTTTCTACTCGCATTTCTCTTCCACCATTGGCAGATTATTTTGCTGGTTTCAAAGAAAAACTCGTTTAATTTTGATTTATTATTTCTGAAAACAACACTAGATTTTTCGTTGTTTATAAAATGCTTCTTGATTTAAGGATCTTTGGACCAGAAACAAGACAGAAAGTCAAAGTAAGAACAGATTGTTTAGCCGTGTTGACACTGAGGACACATCTGCATTAGAGTTTCCTCACATCTGCAGATGAGCTGTTAGAAGGAGATATTTATGATTACATGAATGTGTCTCTGTCAGCTAATGCTTATTCTCTGATGTAATGCACATCAATCATTCAGCTACATGAAGAGCAGGAATATATATGTAGAAATAAAACACACACACACACACACACACACACACACACACACACACACACACTGAAGTGTCTGAAACACTCGAAACAGATGCACAATATGGAGAACAGTTGTGTCTTGTTTCTAGTCTAAATATCTAAAAACTCTTAAATCAAGAAGCATTTTCTAGACAAGCTAAACATTTAGTCTTGTGTTCAGAAATAATGAGTCAAAATGAGTCAAAATGAAGAGAGTTTTTATTTAAAACAAGCTAAATAATGTTGTTAACAGAAAAAATCCTTTAATTTTGACTTAATATTCCTGAAATCAACACAATATGTTGTGCTGATCTAGAAAATGCTTCTTGATTTAATTTCTGAAAACATATTTGGACTAGAAACAACACAAAAACTCTCAGTAAGAAAAGCATTTTTCTAGTGTGAGGTCATGTTAAATATTTCACTCCCTAACCAGTGCACTCACTAGTAAACAAGGGAGCTGAATAAGACGCAGCCAGAGTTCTCTTCGTCCAGTTATTGAGAGCAGCTGTTTTCTTTGCTTGTTTCTTCTTTGTTCTCTCTCAGTTTCTGTCTCTCTGGCACAATCCTCATCTGCTTTCTCTACAACACACACACACACACACACACACACACACACACACACACACACACGGAGACTGTCTTGATGCTCAAGTGTGTTTCTCTGAGCTCTTGCTGAAGTTGTTTTCTGACCTTTTGTGCCCTCCAACATCCTGTAGTGAAGCCCATCCCTCTCTCCCTCCCTCTGTTCTTCTCCTGTTTCTCTTTCCGTTCTCTGCTCAGACTCTGTTGTTTTCTTCTCGCTGCCTCTGACACAGACACACACAGGTATTTCACAAGCTCTCGCTCTGATGTTGAACTTTCAGTGCTGTGCGATTAGCTGTGCTCAGGACACATGAGATGTTTTAGTTTAATCAGTTTGTAGACGTTGAGCGAGTGTGTTCAGGGCTGCTGTTAAAGCATTGATGAACAGTGCGTATTATGGGATTTTAGGTGCTTTCTATTTAGACACTGCACAAAATGCTTTTCTTGCTTATTTTTTGTCTTGTTTCAAGTCCAAATATTGAGAAATTCTTAAATCAAAAAGCATCTTTTGTTTTGTTTAAAGAAATAATGAGTCAAAATGACGTGAGTTTGACCTTAAAACAAGCGAAATAATCTGGTTTTCAGTTTAGAAAGAACATCAATTTAGCTTGTTATAAGAAATGCAACTCATTTAATTTGTCATTATTTCTGTAGAAAACAACACTTGTCTGAAAATGCTTCTTAATTTATTTTATTTTATACATTTTTGGACTTGAAACTAGACAAAAACTCTAGGAAAGAAAAGCATTTTTATGCAGTGTATAGCATTGAAGACAATAAGTGCATGTTCTGAATGTAATAGTTTTATTAAAACAGCCAATTAATTTCCTTTTTATGAGTCAAAAATTAATTTTGACATAAATAAAATGAATATTCAGACATATATCAAAAAACGCAATGTAAAGATAATTGTGTACATACATTGCATAAATGAACCATGCGTTTTACAGGCTAATGTAATGTTATATTGATCCCAATATTATTGAGCATGTGTGATTTGTCTGCAGTCTGGTCATATGTTGAGTTTTCTCCAGTAAACTGCTGAATAAAGGCTGTGTTTGTGTGTGTTGTGCAGTGATGGGTGAGGACGGAGCATCAGCGAGCGCATCAGAGCCCATCAGCACTGTGACAGGAGGAAATAAACCTGTGCACCGCTTCCTCAGAGGACAACCCAAGAGTATCGGAGTGAGAAGCCTTCACACACACTGACACTGTAAACAAAGAAAATTCTGGAAAATTCAAAACCATCAGTTTCTCCACAGGGAAATAGATTTTTACAACCCAAGCTCATTAGAATTATGTGCCCAGGGATACATTTTTGAGAACCGAGAAATATGTGTGTCTTCTTTCTGTTTTTATTTTCACAAGTCCACTAGAGGCCACTGTGTACATTTTTGACAAGCTCAAAAACATTACTGTGGTATGTTTTCTCATGCGTTCCCTTTCTCTTAAATCCACCAGAGGGTGCTGTGTACATTTCTGCGTATCTTTACATGATGTTCATGAGATGTTTGGCTTATCATTGTGCATTTGTTTTTATAATCATGTTGTCTGACCCACACACCCCTTTCCTAAACACAACTGATAGTGTTTTGGAAAGTAAACTAGAAGAGAAGCCATCACGACCGCACGCTACTACCACAACATCACACAGATTCTTTTTAGGTTTTGTTTGACCTGTTTCCTGGAGCCATTGTTCGCCGGACTCAAACCCCGCTCCGCTCTGCCTCCCATGTCTGACACTAGACTGAAGTGTGGTGAGCTACTGAGCAAACCGGTCACACAGCAAAAGCCGTCTATACAGAGGTAAGTACCATCCCGTAGCATCCATTTTACACACAAAAATGCAGCCATATGTATCCACAAGCACATATGTCTTGGTTCTCAAAAATGTATGCCTGGGCACATTTTCCCAATAAGCCTGTGTTGGATTTTGAACAATACAGACTAATATGAACCGACCAGTAAATGCTTCTTTTGAATCCATCAGCCTACTTAATTTTTCCTGCACTGTTACCTAATTCCCTTTGGTTCATTTCCTGGCACTATTTTGTTACCATGATGACCAATTTAACTAATACAGGTGTTCCTTATCTCTAAATGACCTTTGCAGTATTCACACTATTCTACTTTTTCTATTTGATAAGTGCAATTGCTTGTTACCAACAAAACATTTCTCACTCTTCTGCCCCTAGACATTTCTATATATGTCCAAGTTTCCACTGGCAGGGATGGATGAGGCTGTGTGTTCTGGGTTGCACACCCAGAGTTGCATGTATGATTTCAGGTGACAGTAAAGTTAAGGAAAAAACATACATTGTGCCGCATTAAAATGATTTGTTTGACTTGTTCCTTACTTGTTATTATTTAGTTCATTTAATGGTTCATGCTAAATTTTGCATTACCGTGCGCACACTGAGAAGGACATCACCAGCTTACTCTAGAGTCTCTGGTTTTAAATATTCATCCACCATAGCCTTATTATCCACCTTCTCCAAGTTCCACCGGCCACCCTCATTCCCAAAATTCCACCTTGAACCTCAGATTCCTCCTTGGTCAGTCATCATCCCGCCTGTTTCACCAGGCTCCCTCAAACCTCCTACTTCACCTTGAACCTCAGATTCCACCACGAACCTCAGAGTCCACCACAAACCTCAGAGTCCACCTTGAACCTCAGATTCCACCTTGAACCTCAGATTCCACCACGAACCTCAGAGTCCACCACAAACCTCAGAGTCCACCTTGAACCTTTGATTCCACTTCAACCCTCAGATTCCACCTCAAACCTCAAATTCCACCTTGGTCAAAATCATCCCGCCCACTCCACTGGCCTCCCTCAAACCTCAGACTCCACCTTAAACCTCAGATTCTACCTCGAACCTCAGATTCCACCTTGAACCTCAGATTTCACCTCGAACATCAGATTCCACCTTGGTCAGTGATCATCCTGCCTGCTCCACTAGGCTCCCTTGAACCTCAGACTCCACCTTGAACCTCAGATTCCACCTTGCACCTCAGATTCCACCTCGAACCTCAGATTCCACCTTGCACCTCAGATTTCACCTCGAACATCAGATTCCGCCTTGGTCAAAATCATCCCGCCCACTCCACTGGGCTCCCTTTAACAGATTCAGATTCCACCTTAAACCTATGAGTCCACCTTGGTCAATCATTATACCACCCATTTTTCACCATGCTTCCTCAAACTTCAGATTCCACCTCGAACATCAGATTCCACCTTGGTCAATCATCATCCCGCCCACTTCACCAGGCACCCTTGTACCTTAGACTCCACCTCGAACATCAGATTCCACCTTGGTCAATCATCATCATCCCGCCCACTTCACCAGGCACCCTTGTACCTCAGACTCCACCTCGAACATCAGATTCCACCTTGGTCAATCATCATCCCACCCACTCCACCTGGCTCCCTTGAACCCCAGATTCCACCATGGTCAGTCACAGTCATTGTCTACTTTGCATTCCACTGCTGTAGCTCCTGTTTTGTCACTTAATTTTTCATTCTTCAACTTCTGTCCTTGTAATTAATTGTGTCTACCCCTTGTTACTATGTTAGTCCCAGTGTTTACAAGCCCCTTTGTTTCAGTCTTTGTCAGTTGTTTATGCAGTATTCCAGTGTTCTTGTTTCTGTTTCTGCCTTTGTGTTGTGTTGTGTTGTGTTGTGTTGTGTTGTGGTTCTTGTTCTTCTTACTGCAGGAATCTGCCTCTCGCCTTGCCTTGCATCACATGATATATGAAGTGACATGAGGACAGCTTGCTGTATTGAACACTTGTTAATATTCAAGATTATAGAAGATTACTGCTAGTAGACATCGGACGATCACAGGTAAGGATCAAGGTAAGTGGTTTGTAACATCAGACAGTTTTCAGAGGCTTCAGTGCGGATTATTTCAGAGCATTTCACAAATAACCAAAAGTCATAGTGGGGATGTAATTGCTGCCACAGTTTAGTCCTAAAAGATTGCTGTAATCTTAGGCTAAACTTTGTGGTCCTTGATTATTGGTTTGACATGTTCCCCAACATCCCATTAATGGCCGTTGCAATCAGATTTTTCCTCCAAATGAAACTCGATTTAAGACAGTTTCATGACAGACCTTCACATCTGTGCTCTGATGTTACCATCCATGACTGTTTAACCTAACTATTATGATTGAGAAGCATTTGTCTTTGAAGAGATGTTTCAAATGTGCTTGTTTTGTGTAAGGTTTCGCTGGTGATGATGGGTGTCTGTCTGTTTATGTTTGGAATCCCCATGATTGCTGTGGAAGAATATATAATCAGCCCCATGTGGCTCGGGATGTCGGTATGTTGATTTGTATCTCACCTTTATTAGATTTGCCTTGGAAGATGTAATTAATTCAAAGGAAACCACTGTTCTATAGATTACATGTGAGACTTTTCCACTCACAAATGTCTAAGACACAAACATAATATCACTTCTGTTCAATTTAAGCAGAAGCAAAATGAGCTGGATGCTACATCATGTCCAAGATGTTTGAGAATCTATAAATGTTTACATGTTTGTAAGTTGTCTGATTTCTATAATCAATCTTCTTTAATGTCTCGTTTCCACTGAGCAGAATGGTTCAGTACAGTACAGTACAATCTTGCATTTCCACTGCCAATACTACCCTTACTAGAAAGGTCTGGTGTGCAACAGGAAGGTGAGATCAACATCATTCTTGCAGAAATAGAAGAAATCTGTACGGGTCATTTACATATCAAATCTTTGGCCATCTCAAGTTCATTTTTTCAAATGTAAACTTGCAGCAAGTGCACATGAATAGAGAAAAGTGGCGCCTCTCTTGCTTTTAGACACAACATGTAAACACCCCGGTAAACAACAATGGAGGACATACAGCTGAGTCTGTTCTTCTTGGCATGTGAATATTTGAACACATGACAAGCTTTGCTTGAGCTCGGGTTGACCATGGTCCATTGCTGCACACTGTAAGTGTGTTATTACATTGTCGTGTTTCAGCTGTGTGCTTAAATATGCCACCTCCAGTGTTGTTGTTTCCCTTGTTGGATGTGTGATGATTCTCTGTAAACCAATCAGCATTCAGCAGTGAGTCTAGCTCCACCCTTTGTAGTGTTATGTTAGACACTTCTATGTAAGTGGTATGGTACGGTTTGCTATTTTGGTCATTCTGACAGTGGTCAGAAACAGAAATTGTCTCATATACATATTTAAAGCACTTCGGTACACACAGCCCTGTCCATTTCTTCCAGCAGAACCATGGACATATATAGAAATGCCTATAAGCATCATCAGTACCAGAGTCTCTATGTTTCATAGTCGTGGCCTCAGAACCCGCCTTGGACATTCATCTTCCCACCAGCTCCACTGCCATTTCATTTCATTTCTAATGTATCTGGCTTAAGCCCAGCTCACTCTTTGTGATTTGTGGCCTTCTGTAAATGATTTTGGAAAGGCTGAAATCTGCAGTCTTTGATTATTACTGTGATGTTTACCAACATCATTTTAATAGCCATTGCAATCAGATTTTCCCTCTAATTAAACTCAGATTATCTTGGTCTCTTGCCTGAAGTGTGAACATCTTACAATGAGCGTCAATCCAAGAACCAAAAGAAGTGCAGAGTCTGATGGTGCACTCAGCACAACAGCTACAAACCGCCTGGGGGAAACGTCAAGACAGTTTTTTTCTGGTTTTATTATCAAGGCATGTTATGAGATAAATGAAAACTACAGATTGTTTATGTTTGCTGTGAGGTATCACTTGGGTTAGGGTTTATGAACATGTCACAGATGGAGGATGTCTTACAGCGTGACCACATTTGTACAGTCTGACAAGCTACAGTTTATAATCGTTATTACAAACCGCACAGCATGAGCTAGATTTTTTGTGGACACTGCCGACCCTCTGTTCACGCTTCTCAATACTTGCTTGAGGTAATGACAGTGCACAATCTACAGTTTTATGACAGACCTCTGCATCTGTGCTCTGGTGTTTCCATCCTATTACTGATTAACATAACTATTATGATTGAGAAGCAGTCTTCTAGGAGATGTTTCATATATGTTTATATCCTGTGTAAGGTTGTGATGACTATGATGGGTGTGGCTCTGTTCATGTTTGGAATCCCCATGACTGTGCAAACAGACATGATGACTTCCGCAGATACGTTCAGCCCCTTCTGGCTCGGGATTCTGGTATGTTTATTTGCATCTCTCTTTAGTTAGATTTTCCTCTAAACATTGTAACGAGTAAGTTAAAAGACATCACTGGTCTTAGATGAGACTATATATGAGGATTGCATTTCAACTTTACTTGGTAGGCATGAGGTTTGACAGAAAGTTGCCATTATCACACGAAGAAGAAGACTATACTGTTCACATAGCTTTTCATTTGCACACTCATGTTCATTATTTCAAATGTTCATGATCATAAAGTGTGTTAAATAGAGAGGGAATGAGGAAGGCATCATGCTTTCCACACATTTTCAATGCAACGTGATCAATCCAATAAAAAACAATAGATAACTACAATGTTGTGTTTCATATTACATTTTCCTTCAGCTTAGTCCCTTTATTAATCAGGGGTAGTCACAGCAGATTGAACCGCCAACTTATCGAGCATATGTTTTATGCATGTGATGCCCTTCCAGTTTAGTTGATCAGTTCCCCTATAGCGCATGTGTTTGGACTGTGGGGGAAACCAGAGCACCCGGAGGAAACCCACACCAACACGGGGAGAACATGCAAACTCCACACAGAAACACACACTGACCCAGCTAAGACTCGAACCAGCGCCTATCTTGTTGTGAGGCGACAGTGCTACCCACTGAGCCACCGTGCCGCCCATATGTTGTGTTGGGTTATTTATTTGAAAGTGAAGCTTTCTGTGTTTGTGTTCTGATTTTGTGATGATTTTTTGTAAACCAGTCAGTGTTGGTGAATCTAGCTCATATTTTCAATACCGTACTGTTGTGACAGATACCCTTGTGAAAGGGTCTCAAAAAAGCGGGACAGTGCAGTTTGCTATCTTGGTACTTTTGGCAGTGGAAACTAAATTAAATGTATAGCGCACTGTACTGTACTGAACCATAACGCTTAGTGGAAACAAGCCAAAAACATAGTCTATACTTATGGCAATAATTTAATCAACCCAGGCTCATTCTGAAAACGTAGTCCCGAGGATGTTTCTGGGGACCGCGAAATATGTCCCGGGATGTACGTATTTTTGCAGTTTTTGGTTTTCGCGAATCCGTGAGAGGCCGCTGTGTGCGCCTTTTTGGCTTCTCAGACTTCTCCCGCGAGTGCCGTTCGCGCCCGCGCTGTTCTCGCGTGAACCCATCAGAGGCTGCTGTCGAACGAACGTCTGTCTTTCCGACTGGCTGAATGATTGACTGGGCGACCGGCTCCTTCCCCGAACCCAACCAATTTTACCAATTGACCCGCCCAACAATTTAAGAAAAGCTCTTGTCCGAATTATTTTTTATTTTATTAATTTTTATTTTTTTACCACGTTTTCGGATTTTACCACACTCTCACCCTGTTATGAACCTCTTCGCTTTATTTCTTGGATTCTGTTTCAGTCTTACCTGATTTCTGGAACCGCTCTTCCCCGGACTCGAACCCGCTCGTCGTCATCGTCGTGGTCGGCTCCTCTCTGCGTCTCGAGTCCGCCGACGTACAGGACGAGCTAACCGAACAAACTGGTTGCAGCGGGAAAGCCCTCCACACGAAGGCAAGCGGTCAGCCGGCGAGCGCTAAAAGGAACGGCATCATACCGCCCTGCAGCGTTCGCCTAAAAAACAAAATGCAGCCATACGTACCTCCGGCTACATAATTCGCGGTCTCCAGAAACGTCCTCAGGACTACGTTTTCAGAATGAGCCTGGGTTGAAATTAATCTATTTTAAAGCTTGTCATTACAGAAGAAATGCCAGTTAGCTCACAACACTGTTTAAAATGCAGACATCTCACAAACTTTCAATGTAAAAAGCTCAGATCTTAAGAAATAGCAGGGTTTTACATTGCTGTTCTGTGAAGTCTTCACACACTGTTCACATTAGACTGAGGATTTGATGGTATTTAATTATTAAACATCTTGTCTCTTGTGCAGTTCTGTATCTGTGGCATTCTGTACATACTGTCTGAACGCAACCCCTCCAAGAAGATGGTGAGTGTCTGTTTTATCCATCATTGAGATATCAGGTAAATGTTTTCCTTATGGAATCAAAGTGCAACTTTGTGTGTGTGTGTGTGTGTGTGTGTGTGTGTGTGTGTGTGTGTGTGCGTGCGTGCGTGTGTGTGTGTGTTCTGATTGAGCACAGATTACAGCCAGTCTTGCTCTGAGTATCATCTCCACCATTGGAGTGGTCAGCGCTTGTATGGACTTCATCAAATCTATGGTCACGATTGAACGTTACGATGACTATCATACCCATAACAATATGACAGAGGCTGACTACTTATATCTGACACAACATTATGTGAGGATTTTGACTTATTTATTCATTTGTTTTGCTTTCAACATATGCTTTTCTTACTTTTTGTCTTGTTTCTAGTGCAAATATCTAAAAATACTCAAATTTAAGCGAGTTTTTCTTTAAAACAAGCTAATTAATCTGCCAATGGGGGAAGGACAATTATCTTATTAAGAAGTAATTTTGACTCATTATTTCTGACAATAAGAAACAAGACAAAGACCAAACCCTGAATCTTCAAGCAGTGAGTGATGAAGCATGTTTAGATTTAATAATTCAGTATATGTGCACAAACTCTCATGTCTGTTTCCTTTAGAGTGCCATTGTGGCGATGGAGTGTGTGTTTCTGTGTCACAGTTTAATAGGAGGAGCTCTGCTGATCATCATGACGTGTTTCGCCAGAGCAGCACTGCGCTCCAGCAACACTCAGGTCAGATCCTCATTCTTTTACATTCTTAGCTAATGACAGGAACATCAAGCAATTCATTTTAAGACAGTAAATTATCAGATCGCTCTATGGGACTATTGGGACTATGGGACGCACTATGGCCGGGATGAGAATCAGCACTTCCAAACTCGAGGCCATGGTGCTCCCAGGGGCGTAGCAATCGGGAGGGACGGTGGGGATGCATCCCCCTTCACTTTTAGAGCCAGACCATACACAAACAGGTGATTAGGAATGTAAACTTTTGGATTTGATAAAGCTGCCCCCCTCCTCCTCTTTTAAAAGGTCCACTACACCCCTGGGTGCTCCACCAGAAAAACGGTGGCTTGCCATCTCCAGGTTGGAGGAAAGTCCTTCCCCAGGTGAAGGAGTTGAAGTATCTTGGGGTTTTGTTCATCAGTGAGGGAATGATGGAGTGTGAGATTGACCGGCGGATCAGTGCAGCAGTAATGCGCTTGGCAAAACTCTCAAATAACCGGTCAATCTGCACTCCTCGGATACAACTGGCCGAAATGACTGTCCTCAGCAGGGTAGCAGGGCGCACCCTTATAGACAGGGTGAGGAGCTCTGAGTAGAGCCGCTGCTCCTCCACATCCAGAGAAGCCAGCTAAGGTGGCTCGGGCATCTGATATGGATGCCTCTTGGATGCCTACCTAGGGAGGTGTTCCAGACATGTCCCTGATACTATGTCTCTCAGCTGGGAACACCTCAGGATCCCCCTGGAGGAGCTGGAGGAAGTGTCTGGGGAGAGGGAAGTCTGGGGCAACCCGTCCCCGGATAAGCGGAAGAAAATGAATGAATGATAGTAACTGTAGAATCACCACAACTGATGAAGTCAAGTACTATACTACAGTATGGCTGAAGAACACTACAGTGTTTACTATACTCCACTACAGTGTTTACTATACTACACTACAGTGTTTACTATACTCCACTACAGTGTTTACTATACTCCACTACAGTGTTTACTATACTCCACTACAGTGTTTACTATACTCCACTACAGTGTTTACTATACTCCACTACAGTGTTTACTATACTCCACTACAGTGTTTACTATACTACACTACAGTGTTTACTATACTCCACTACAGTGTTTACTATACTACACTACAGTGTTTACTATACTCCACTACAGTGTTTACTATACTCCACTACAGTGTTTACTATACTCCACTACAGTGTTTACTATACTCCACTACAGTGTTTACTATACTCCACTACAGTGTTTACTATACTCCACTACAGTGTTTACTAAACTACACTACAGTGTTTACTATACTCCACTACAGTGTTTACTATACTCCACTACAGTGTTTACTATACTCCACTACAGTATTTACTATACTCCACTACAGTGTTTACTATACTCCACTACAGTGTTTACTATACTCCACTACAGTGTTTACTATACTCCACTACAGTATTTACTATACTCCACTACAGTATTTACTATACTACACTACAGTGTTTACTATACTACACTACAGTGTTTACTATACTCCACTAGTGTTTACTATACTACACTACAGTGTTTACTATACTCCACTACAGTGTTTACTATACTCCACTACAGTGTTTACTATACTCCACTACAGTGTTTACTATACTCCACTACAGTATTTACTATACTCCACTACAGTATTTACTATACTCCACTACAGTATTTACTATACTCCACTACAGTATTTACTATACTCCACTACAGTATTTACTATACTCCACTACAGTGTTTACTATACTACACTACAGTATTTACTATACTCCACTACAGTGTTTACTATACTCCACTACAGTATTTACTATACTCCACTACAGTATTTACTATACTCCACTACAGTGTTTACTATACTCCACTACAGTGTTTACTATACTCCACTACAGTGTTTACTATACTCCACTACAGTGTTTACTATACTCCGCTACAGTGTTTACTATACTCCACTACAGTGTTTACTATACTCCACTACAGTGTTCTTTCCCATGTTTGTGCCTGATGTCTGTCCTGATCTCTGCAGGCTGTTGTTGTGATGCGGAATCTGCCGTCAGCGGAGTGAAGAGACCAAGATCATCTGAATATCCTGAACATCAGCTTCAGCAGTGTGGAGAAGATCTGACATCTGTGCAGAGTCATTCAGTCAGAATCAGCTCTCATTGTCTCCTTGATGCACATCTACAGTATATCAAACTGCCTTATATCTCTGTGTTGTATAGAGTACTAGTGTTTCCACCAACAATATAAACCACACATCAGTGTTCATTCAGAATGAAAAGCAAAGCAAACACGACCCTCACGGCAAACATTCTGCACTTTCACATTTTCAAAAGACTTCATTTTGTCTGATTTAGGAGCCATTTTCCTCATGCAGACCAACAGATGTCCCCACAAGGTCAAATATTACTGGTATACTTGTGGGGACATTTGGTTCTCGCAATGTAAAGAATACACACACACACACACACACATGTACGCACACACACACACACACACACACTTTATGTATCACATTATTCTGAATTTGCACGTATGAATATTATTTAACCAAATATTTATTAACATTACACTTCTTTTATATCATTTATTGATTTTAGATCATCTTAAATTCCAGCATTTACCTTCATATAGCAACATAAACTTTCATTAGGATCTGTAAACTGATTAACCAAATATAATAGGAACTAACAATTTATGAACCAACATTGATCAGTGAGTACATTGCCGGATTCATGTTGATTTTAGTTCACACACTAACAAAAGAGAGCTTAATGTAAAGTGTTGATTAATATTGTCTCCTGTGCAGGCATTAAAACACCAACACACTCTCAGATCATACATATTCATATTCAGAAATGCTTTAGACACACAGGATGAATATATGTGTGTTGATCAAATGTCTGATGATTTTATACAAATATAAACCATTCTGTGTATTAATAAGAAACCTGTTAATGCATGCAGAGCACGTGTGTGTGTGTGTGTGTGTGTGTTTATGGAATAAAGGATCAAATGATTGTGAACACTACAGTATCACTATGGGGATTATATAATTCTCACAAAGATAATACGCAGCAGATGTAAACAGTTCCCGGTTGTTTAATATCATACGAGTAAAGTTTCTTCATTATTACCCTGGATTGAGAATACAGTTCCTCTAACTCAGGGGTGTCCAAACTCGTCCTGAAGGGGCAGTGTCCTGCTGAGTTTAGCTCCAACTCGCCTCAACACACCTGCAAGTGTGTTTCTAGAATGCCTAGTAAAGCTGCGCTCACACTGCACTCTTCTCCCCATAGACTTCCATTCATAGCAGAAACACAAGCTCGCGCCACTAGTTTCGCAGTTCGCTGCGTTGCAAAGTTCAAGCTTGGTGAACTCTGACCTGCGAACTCACATCACCTGACTGCGCGAGACCAATCGAGGATCAAAACATGAGCTCTCTGGACAGAAATTTAAAACATGGAGCAATCGCTGAATTGCACAAGCTTGCGTTTCTGGTCTGACACATTCATATGCGTATGACTGGGGAGAACAGAGCAGTGTGAGCGCAGCTTCAGTGTGTTAAAGTTAATGCTTCTTTGGAAGAATTTTGAGATTGAGACAGCACTGAATAGCTGACTCCCTCATCAGTACTCACTAGTGAACAAGTGAGCTAATTGAGACACACTCTGCAAAAATAAAATGCTTTTCTTAGAGTTTTTATCTTGTTTCTTGTTTCAAACAATTCTTCAATTGAGAAGCATTTCTAGACAAGTAACAATACAGCTTTGTGTTCAGAAATAATGAGTCGATTTCAGTGAGTTTTCCCTTAAAACAAGCTAAATAATCTGTCAGAGGGCTAAAAATATTCTTATGTCAAAAGGAAAAACTAGGTTATTCTGCTTCTCTTATCGGCAGATTATTCAGACTGTTTTCAGGAAACTCAATATTTCTCAAAACAAGACTACATGTGTTGCTTCTCTAGTAAATGCTTCCTGATTTAATTTCTTTAAAGACATTTGGACTAGAAACAAGACAAAAACTGTAAGAAAAGCATTTGTTTTCTAGTGCACTCACTAGTGAACAAGGGAGCTGATTGAGACACATTCCGAGCACTCTCCTGATCTGGCTGCAGTTATTGAGAGCAGCTGTTTTCTGTGCTTGTTTCTTCTGTTCTCTCTCAGTTTCTGTCTCTCTGGCACAATCCTCATCTGCTTTCTCTACACACACACACACACACACACACACACACTCTCTCTACTGGATGTTTTCTGGAAGCTGAAGTGTGTTTCTCTGAGCTCTTGCTGAAGTTGTTTTGTTCTCTCCAACATCCTGTAGTGAAGCCCATCCCTCTCTCCCTCCCTCTGTTCTTCTCCTGTTTCTCTTTCCGTTCTCTGCTCAGACTCTGTTGTTTTCTTCTCGCTGCTTCTGACACAGACACACACAGGTATTTCACAAGCTGAGCTTTCATGCGATGATTAGTTTGGTGATAACTATGGATGGGTGATTGTCTAGGCTTACAGAAATACTTTATTTTACAGTTATGTAGAAAAAGAGTTGATGCAGGCTGTATGAATGTAGTGCGCAGTGATGAAGCTCTCAGTGTTAATGCTTCAGTGTTTATGTAGTGTTCCTGCATGTTTAATGTGTTTACACTGCAACAAAAGCTTTTCTTACTAGAGTTTGTGTCTTGTTTCTAGTCCAAATATCTAAAAGTTCTAAAAAAGCACAAATTATAGTCTTATTTTCAGAAATAATGAGTCAAAATGAGGAGTTTTTCATTAAAACAAGCAAAATAATCAGCCAATGGAGGAAGAGAAATCGTATATCAAAAGAATAAACAAGATTATTTTGCGTGTTTATAAAATGCTTCTCGATTGAAGAACTTTACGATATTTGGACTAGAAATAAGAAACCAACTCTGAGGAGGAAAAGCATTTGTGCAGTGTGTCTGTGTGTGTTGTGCAGTGATGGGTGAGGACGGAGCATCAGCGAGCGCATCAGAGCCCATCAGCACTGTGACAGGAGGAAATAAACCTGTGCACCGCTTCCTCAGAGGACAACCCAAGAGTATCGGAGTGAGAAGCCTTCACACACACTGACACTGTATAGAAACATGAGCTTCATGCACAGTGTTTTTCAGCCACTGATAAACCTCCGCTGAAAAGTTAATGTGATTATTTTTAGTTTCATACAGTTACAGTGTTGGGGTTGGGAGTTACGTAATAATATTATTTTCAGTAACTAGTAAATTAATGCATTACTTTAAATTACAGCCCCGAATCAGACAAATGGACAGAACAGAAAATGCAAATAAAAAAAGAAAGAAGTGATTTCTATATTTACTTTGACTTGTGTTTCATTGCAGACAGTACAAACATTATTTAATGTGTTTCTCATCATTTTTATTCTTGATGTTTTTATTTTATTTTATTTTGTCAAAATAAGCACTATTCCAATTTTGGTTCCTGCAACACATTAAAAACGCTAAAACAGTGAAGCGTTTACTACACTGCTGCTGCTGCTGCTGCTCAACACTTACAGGCGTTTAGGCACTGAAGACAGCGAGTGAGGAAGTGTTCAGGGGTAATTCTGTCCCTTACTTCCTGCAAACAAGTCTTACGGTGGGCAACAGTACGGGGTCTTCACTGCCACACACTCTCTATTGGAGACAGGTCGGGACTGCAGGCAGGCCACTCCAGTACCTGTATCCTCTTTGTAATGTGTGCTGAATGTGGTTCTGCATTGCCTTGTTGAACTCTGCATGGGCGTCTCTGGAGAAGAAGGCAGCATCTTGAGCTCCAGAATCTCTCTGTGCTGTTCAGCATTAATGGAGCATCACAGAAGAGCAGGTTACCTTTAACAAGAGCACTGACACAACCCCAGACCATGACGGACCCTGGCTACTGGACATGCTGCTGGTGACAGTCTGGATGATCCTCTTCTTCTCTGGTCTGGAGCACACGGCGTCCATTTCTCCCTAAAGCACCTGAAACACTGCTTCATCTGAGCACAGTACACGTCTCCACTGTGTGATGCTCCATCCCAGGAGCCTCTCAGCCCAGAGAAGCGCTTCTGGACACTGTTAACATAGGGCTTCCTTTTGGCACAGTACAGTTTTGACTGGCGTTTGTGGATGTGACCCTGTATTGTGGTACTTGTCAAAGGTTTACCGCAGTAGTCCTGAGCCCGTGTGCTGATCTGGCTTATAGATGAATGAGGATTCTTGATGCAGCGCCCCCTGAGGGGTCGGAGGTCACGGTTGTTCAGCTTAGGCTTGCGCTCTTGTCCTTTACGCACTGAAACTCCTCCAGATTCTTCAATCTGTAATGATGTTCTGCACTGATGAAGGTGAAATATCCACATGTCTTCCTCTCTTTCTCTGAGGAACATTGTGTTTACACACTTCACTCATTTCCTCTCGTATCTGTGGTCAGACTGGAGATCCTCGGCCCATCTCTGCTCCTAAAGGACTAGACCTTCATAATCACACTCACCTGTGGACATCACCTGTGTCACATTACATCATTATTCAGCAAGTCACCTGATCACTGCCCTGAACTGCTCCTGTCTCTTTTTCTGGCCTGTGCTGCAGCTCTGAATGACAGGAGAGGATGGAGATTTACAGATGAACAGCAGATATTGTGTGTTCATATCGTCTGATCAAACACAGTCAGAGTCTGGAGATCACTGCTGTCTGTTTATCACAACCTTTCCTGATTTGGGGTTGTGTTTGTGTATATACTAATGAAGATCCTCCTCACACATGTAGTACTCACGGTGTGTGTGTGTGTATGTGTAAGGTTATGCTGGTGATGATGGGGGTGTGTTTGTTCATGTTCGGGATCCCCATGACCACACCCAAAGACATGATGACGGATCAGTTCAGCCCCTTCTTTCTCGGTGTTCTGGTGTGTTCATCTCTGCTGATCATCTCTCATTATACTGACTGGATCTGCCTCGAGAGCAGGGTTGCCAGATTTTCACGACAAAACTAAACCAATGGAGAAACCAAATCTATTCAATTCAATTCAATTCAATTCAATTCCCCTTTATTTGTATAGCGCTTATGCAATGTAGATTGTGTCAAAGCAGCTTCACATAAAAGGTCACAGTAAATAGGAACAGTGTAGTTCAGTTTGTAGTGTTTAAGTTCAGTTCAGTTGAGCTCAGTTCAGTGTGGTTTAATAATCACTACTGAGAGTCCAAATACTGAAGAGCAAATCCAACCATGCGCAGCTCTACAGATCCTGAACCATGCAAGCCAGTGGCAAAACTAGCCCAATAATATGCCACCAGCCATTTGTAAACTCACTGTATGCATTAGACATGTCTGAAAATGACTACATTATAATAATTCTGTAATCATAAGAGCAATCAGCTTAACTGTGCTGTTGATTCTGCTGATTTAAGGGTCCATAATGACTCCAGTATTAGAACATATTAACTATTTTCATGTTTTAATGAAGGCTGAACATGTTTAGGGTACAAAGCTGGGTTAATTTTGACCCACAATCATTTTTACACCACAAAAACTACTGACACACACATACACACACTCACTCATTCATTCATTCATTTTCCTTCAGCTTAGTTCCTTTATTTATAAGGGGTCGCCACAGGGGAATGAGCCACAAACTATTCCAGCATATGTTTTACACAGAGGATGCCCTTCCAGCTGCAACCCAGTACTGGGAAACACCCATACATACTCATTCTCTCACACACACACACACACACACTCATACACTATGGCCAGTTTAGTTGATCAATTCCCCTATAGCGCATGTGTTTGGACTGTGGGGGAAACCGGAGCACCCGGAGGAAACCCACACCAACACGGGGAGAACATGCAAACTCCACACAGAAACACACACTGACCCAGCCGGGACTCAAACCAGGGACCTTCTTGCTGTGAGGCCACAGTGATAACCACTGAGACACAATGCCAACCACATACACACTTACATACAGAAATACACACACACAAACACACACAAACAAACAAAAAAAGACAGACACACAAAAACATGCACACACAAACAAACAAACACACACACACACACACCTCTAGACGCCCCTGCACCACACAAACGGGAGCTTACTCATTTGCATCAACCTAACACAATATTTTGATCATTGTAGAGTTAAAATATGGGTCAAATATGACAATATTACACTGCAGACAAACAAATGCAGCATGTCAAATCATTAACACATGGAATAAAAAACAACCCATGACAAGAGGTTAAAAATACACCACAGACAAATGCAGACCTGGCAACCCTGCTCCAAAGATCTTTAATATCAAAATAAAATACTTTTAAAAAATACCAAGCCAGTGTATTTATTATTATTATTATTATTATTATTACTAATGAATGTCTCTTGTGCAGTTCTGTATCTGTGGCCTTCTGTACATCCTATCTGAACGCAACCCCTCCAAAAAGATGGTGAGTGTGTATTAGTGAACTCGTTGTGTTTCACTGAGAGACTCTTCAGTAACTTCATCAGTGTAGTGAATGTGCAGATTATATCCCTGACTCTTCTGTGTTGCAGATTACAGCCAGTCTGGCTCTGAGCATCGTCTCCACGTTTGGAGTCATCTTTGCGGTGTTGAACATCAGCCAACACATCTCCCACAACCGTTGGATGCTTTGGTTCCGCCAAACACACAACAGGACCGAGACGGAGCTGCTCTACATGACACAACATTATGTAAGGGCTTTATTTCTCTCTTTCCAATGATAAACAGTGATTATAATGTACAACTGAAGGCAAAATCACCCAGCCTCCTGTTAAAGTTTAATATTTCCCAAGTGCTGTTTAACAGAAGATTCTCAATATTTATATATATATATATATTAATATTGAAGCATCATATTTGTAATGACTCGTTTCTAAAAACTATTTGTTTGTGTGTTTGCCATGATTACAGTATATAATAGAATCAGAAAGAGCTTTATTTGCAGGTATGTTCACATATGAGGAATTTGTTTTGATGACAGAGCTTCTACAGTGCAACAGAAGCTCAGGTAGATCTCGATGAACTCCCCCCCGGCTTATTTCTGGCTAATGACAGATATAGGGATGGCTGAGGAGAGATGTACGCTTGCTAAGAGCTTGGTTATGGTGTCAATTTGGTATGTTTAATTTACTTAGGTTGCGTGTTTTTGGATTGTGGAAGGAAACCAGAGAACCCGGGGAAAACCCACGCGAGCACGGGGAGAACGAGCAAACTCCACACAGAAATGTCAACTGGTTCAGTAGGGGCTTTAGTATGTCATCCATCTGGAAAGGAGGAGGAGTAGGGGTGGGTAAGGGAGATTCTTCAAGACGGAGATATTGAGATAAGAAAACTCTGGTTATTTATAGTGTGTTAGTAATCATCTGATTGGAGAATCAGTCATGAGCTGATGCGGGACCAGCTGTGATCAATCATGTGCACGTGAACCTCTCGAAGTTAGTTTATAGATTATTTTCACTTAAAAAAGCAAGTAGTGATGTTTGTTTCACAATTACTATCATCAAGTGTTCATGAGATGGATTGCCCGAGGGAAGAATCTGTTCCTATATCGGGCTGTTCTTGTGCACAGTGCTCTGTGTAATAGTCTACAACACTGCAAAACACAACTCAAACCATGTCATCTTTGCATTTAAAATGACATAACTAATCAAATGACACTTAATAACAGTTGTTAAAAGCATGCATGCATGATTAAACAGTGTCATGACTGTCTTAAGAACAAACCTTCAATTAAAATGTTACCCATAACAGGAAGACTGGAGAAATGCTTTTCTTTCTTAGAGGTTTTGTCTTGTCTAGAAAATGCTTCTTAATTAAAGAGTTTTTAAGATATTTGGACTATTTGGACAAGTAAATAAATATAGACTTGTTTTCAGAAATATTGAGCCAAAATGAAGTGAGTTTCTCCTAAAAACAAGCTAAATAATCTACATTTGACATTGAAATAACATTATGTTCTTAGAATTTTGCCCTCGACTGTGTATAAGGATAATAGCACAAATGAGTGTTAATGCATGTGCATGTTTAATCATCCATGTTCAACTCTATTAGTGTCTGTTTCCCACAGAGTGCTGTTGAGGCGATGGGCTGTGTGTTTCTGTGTCACAGTTTAATAGGAGGAGCTCTGCTGATCATCATGACGTGTTTCGCCAGAGCAGGACTGCGCTCCAGCAACACTCAGGTCAGAGCATTCATCTACACTGTTTACCACATCTCCATTATTAACACCTAATATAGTCAAGTCTATTATACTGTAGCCTATATGTTATGGTATCTACAACTCTTTGTTAATAAATGCTCCAGCATACTGTAGTGTTAACTATAGTGAACTGATCAACTGTAATAATACTGCAGTACAGATTTACTACAGTAAACTGTGGTGGAATGTAGTATAATATACCCTCTGCTTGTGGAAAATACACATTGTTATATTACTATAGTAGTTGTGTTCCCATAGCAACTGTAGAATCACCACGACTGATGAACTCAAGTACTATACTACAGTATGGCTGAAGAACACTACAGTATTTACTATACTCCACTACAGTGTTTACTATACTCCACTACAGTGTTTACTATACTTCACTACAGTGTTTACTATACTCCACTACAGTGTTTACTATACTCCACTACAGTGTTTACTATACTTCACTACAGTGTTTACTATACTCCACTACAGTGTTTACTATACTCCACTACAGTGTTTACTATACTCCACTACAGTGTTTACTATACTCCACTACAGTGTTTACTATACTCCACTACAGTGTTTACTATACTCCACTACAGTGTTTACTATACTCCACTACAGTGTTTACTATACTCCACTACAGTGTTTACTATACTACACTACAGTGTTTACTATACTACACTACAGTGTTTACTATACTCCACTACAGTGTTTACTATACTACACTACAGTGTTTACTATACTCCACTACAGTGTTTACTATACTCCACTACAGTGTTTACTATACTCCACTACAGTGTTTACTATACTCCCCTACAGTGTTTACTATACTCCCCTACAGTGTTTACTATACTCCACTACAGTGTTTACTATACTCCCCTACAGTGTTTACTATACTCCACTACAGTGTTTACTATACTCCACTACAGTGTTTACTATACTCCACTACAGTGTTTACTATACTCCACTACAGTGTTTACTATACTCTACTACAGTGTTTACTATACTCCACTACAGTGTTTACTATACTCCACTACAGTGTTTACTATACTCTACTACAGTGTTTACTATACTCCACTACAGTGTTTACTATACTCCACTACAGTGTTTACTATACTCCACTACAGTGTTTACTATACTCCACTACAGTGTTTACTATACTCCACTACAGTATTTACTATACTCCACTACAGTGTTTACTATACTCCACTACAGTGTTTACTATACTCCACTACAGTGTTTACTATACTCCACTACAGTGTTTACTATACTCCACTACAGTGTTTACTATACTCCACTACAGTGTTTACTATACTCCACTACAGTGTTTACTATACTCCACTACAGTGTTTACTATACTCCACTACAGTGTTTACTATACTCCACTACAGTGTTTACTATACTCCACTACAGTGTTTACTATACTCCACTACAGTGTTTACTATACTACACTACAGTGTTTACTATACTCCACTACAGTGTTTACTATACTCCACTACAGTGTTTACTATACTCCACTACAGTGTTTACTATACTCCACTACAGTGTTTACTATACTCCACTACAGTGTTTACTATACTCCACTACAGTGTTTACTATACTCCACTACAGTGTTTACTATACTCCACTACAGTGTTTACTATACTCCACTACAGTATTTACTATACTCCACTACAGTGTTTACTATACTCCACTACAGTGTTTACTATACTCCACTACTGTGTTCTTTCCCATGTTTGTGTCTGATGTCTGTCCTGATCTCTGCAGGCTGTTGTTGTGATGCGGAATCTGCCGTCAGCGGAGTGAAGAGACCAAGATCATCTGAATATCCTGAACATCAGCTTCAGCAGTGTGGAGAAGATCTGACATCTGTGCAGAGTCATTCAGTCAGAATCAGCTGGAGTTATGTGGATTGATGCACACTGTTGTCATGCGGCCACTAGGTGTCACTAAGAGTCTAAAGTGGAGGAAGTGAAAGCTACTGCCACACTTGAATAATCAGCCAATTATAGCAGATCATTTATTAGTGTTAAGTGCCCACTAAAGTTATTACAGGGCACTCCAGGGTACTTATGTTTCAAAGCTATCTTTATATGCTACCTGTTACTTACTTGGACTACAACTACCATGATGCTTTGTGCCAATCAACACCTGCTACAGCTGTGAATCATCCACACAGGACACACACACTTAAGCCGCGCTCACGCTGGACTTTTCTCCTCATAGACTTCCATTCATACACATGTGAATGCGACAGACCAAAAACACAAGCTCGTGCGACACGTTTTGCAGTTCACTGCATTAGAAAGTTTAAGCTTGTTGAACCCTCTCTGGACAGAAATGTCAAATATGGACCAATCACTTGCTTTTTAAATGTCTAATCATCTTGTTTAATCCCGCCTCTGTTCGCAGCGCAGTACAACAGATTTGCAAGGTCAAACTCTAGTGTGACCACAGCAACACACCGCTGAAGATCATTTTCACTGATGACTCTCACCATATAAACTCCGTTCTCATGCACACCCATTCCTCATTATTGTTAAAGAGCATTTCAAAGCATTTCCCCATCTGTTTTGAGTCTGGAGCATCCTCTTTCGTGCTGTTTTCTGCCTGGCCTGACACTCAGGATTTTCCCTGTTGTTGCCAGTGCTCCTGTTTACCCTTGCCTCTGCGACCATCCCTTATATAATAAAGCTGCTTTTGGAACTACCTCCAGTGTCAGCATACAGATATAGACCATTTTGAGGGAGGTAAACAAAAACAACAGTCCCAACATATCTCCTACTGTACATTTTTAATTTCTAAAGCCTTCGAGAATCCAAAAAGAGCCACATTTTGATGAATGATACTTTGAGAGCTGATTTAACATTAAGTTATGATTGAATTGCCTCGTGCTACAGTTATAGCTTAATAACAAGCAGGAGATGTTCATGAGCCAATGACATCACCACACTGACATGATCTAAATAACAATGTTCATCAGACCTATTCCTTGTCAACGCTGTACAATAAGGCTCCATTTGTGAACATCAGATAATACAATTAAACTCACCATCAAAACCTGAAGCATTTATTTAGCTGGTGTTGACTTCAGATGTTCTCCTTGCAATATTTGCTGAAGCTTTTGTCAGGATATACTGTAGTCATGAGCGTAATCTTATTATATAAGCTGCAACAGGTATAGCTAAACACTTCTCTTCTCTATAGCAGTGTATTTCTCTGTTTTATATAAATGTTCAGAGTGAACAAATGTTAATTAGTTATTTTACTAATAAAACTAACATTTAATTCAACATTCACGAGCTTGACCTGTAAGTTCAGCATCAGGAAGTGCCATTAGCCTCATGTTAGCTGCTGGTCTGTTTGCTAATGTGGACTCCAGCAAGAAAACAATGCTCGTTTCACTTAAGAGTATTTGTTCTAGTCCCAATATCTAAATAATTCACATCTATAAAGAGGTGTTTGGACATTATCTTCTGAATGCAGCATTCTGCAAACACCTGAGGAGATTTCTCCGCATGAGACTCGCTAATGGCGGATTAACCTGCTGCTGCTGCTGAATCTACAATAATGAAGGTTATTTAATATGGAGGAATGTGGATGGTGTGTGCATATAACTGACTGGCTTGTAACTGAGCAAAGGTATGTTAATGCTGAAGTAGTTTATCCCACAGCTTGCCTACTCTTCTGTTACACACTCATAAGTATGCAGCACTGGTTCTACACAAAAAGTACACACTGCAGCTCCGCCCGCTGGCGCTCACGTCGATGCGCACTTCCGCTCTGCGCACGTCCGCTTCCGTCCTTTCCTTTCCTCACGTGTGTTGTGAGAGCTCCATGTCCAGCCGCTGCTCAACATCCAGCATGCCGTCAAAGAGTCTCCCTGAAGCGGAAGCCGAGCCAGACCACCTGATGGAGGACATCCATAACGGCCTACAGCTGCTCAAGGTCTGTGATAATACACTGCTTACTGGGATTATAAGCGCTGAGTGAGTGAGGGTGTGTGTGGAGATCAGCGCTAATGCTAACACACACAGAGAGAGAGAGAGAGAGAGAGAGAGAGAGAGAGAGAGATAGACACACACTCACTCACTCACTCACTCACTCACTCACTCACACACTGAGGACTGTGGTTATGTCTGTCGCGTTTGAGTGTGTGTTGAGACTGTCCAACTGTTCACATATTCATCTGTTCTCCACGTGGACACCGTGTCTGTGTATATGACGTGTGCGGTCACGTGTTATTGTTTGTGTGTCTGTCTGTGTGTGTGTGTGGCTCCTGTACCATTTTTTCGACGCAATTTTGAACCAAAAACATTAACAAACCCTGACAAATACTCAGAAAATCTATCTAAAACGGATATAAAACAAATTAAACATCTATGTAAAATAATAAAAGTTTATGTAATGTCTCTTCAGATAAGCAGGTAATTGGTCACGTGACATATTAGATTAACGTGTGTGCGCGTGTGTGTGTGTGTGTGTGTGTGTGTGTGTGTGTGTGTGTGTGTGTGTGTGTGTGTGTGTGTGTGTGTGTGTCTGTACCATTATTGGGCACAATTCTGTATCCAAAAATGAACAAATCCTCCAAATACCATCTCAGTAAGGACATGCTCATTTGTTAAACCAGTGTAAATAAATGAAGCATGTTTTATATATATAGAAGTGAAAATAATACATATATAGGCGAAACGTATACTTTATTAAGTAAATAAGTCAGGTCATGAAGCAGATCAATGTTGATCTTTCTTTCGAGGTGTCGATGCAGAAATGAACAAAACAACAGGCCTAATATAATATAATATAAGATTAATATACAGAACTGTTATCAGATGGTAATTTCAGTCAGTTTTCCCAGCAGATAAACAGCTCTCAGTAATATTTGAGCAGGCTTTCTCTTTCGTATTCATCTTGAAATGCACACTTGCTGATAGAAATGACGACATGCTGCCCAACTCATCCCTCTCTCCTCATATATCCATGTATATAGCTGTCACAGAACCATAATACACTGTAATATAGCCTGGTTTGTTGGATCGTTTTGCTTTCTCGCTACAATCGATCTGCTCCAGAGCTCGTTTCAATCAAGCCGGGACCACCTCATTCAGGCGATCTCGGACCGATTGATTTGATGCGGATCCGACCGCGATTGCTGGATTCACATATGCCAAATGAACCGCGCTAACTGAGCAAGTAAGGCCAGTTCTGAAACAAACGTCGTGGTGTGAAAGCATCCTAATGGCCCGTTTCCACTGACTGGTACAGTACGAGTCTGTACGGGTCACCTTTATCAGGCTTGCGTTTCCACTGCCTAAAGGGTACCGTTTGGTGGGCGTGGTGTAGTTCTAATCAACATCATTCTGGCTGGAGGACATGTCTACAGTAAAGCTGTACATGTCGCTCACATATCATATGAGCAGCTCTTCTCACACACAGATGCTTTATACACATCAATACTGTGTAAATGTTCATTACTGACCTTTCATCAACAGGATTACATTACTGCAGATCAATGACAGTGTGAAATAGACTACTGTAACGTCTGTGATTATATTAAATAAATAAATGAACATATATAAACACACACAGACCCTTTCAGTCTCTGATATAATACTGATTACAGATAAACTACACACAACAGACATTTAGTCCTTATTTGTGTTCATAATCAACACACAACATATAGCCCACAGTCAGATAAGAGCTCTCATCAGTGTGTGTAATCTTAAGCAGCACATGTAGCCTCTGTTAGAGAGTCACTCCATCATTCCCAGTTCAGAATAGTCCAAAACGTGATGATAATAGCTATACAGGGCAGTGTGTTGATGGTTTAGGTTGGTGAAAGAATCATTCGCTCCTTCGTTTTGTCAGGCTTCACTCTTCACTCTTTTGTTTGTCTCTGAAAGGATCTGATGCCTGAAGCTCTTCAATATTCATGCGCACGTTATTATCATCAGCACAAGACGTTCCTTATTTCATATATAGATGTGCAGACGAGTGATCGTGAGCTCTCTGAAGAAAGTGAACCCGCGTGCACTTTTAGATGCCTCATAAAATAAAAACAGGACACACAGCAGATTCAGTTCTTGGCTTTGTGGCTTTTCATCAAGATGACGAGAAGGTTTGTTTGAGCTCGGGTCGACCACGGCTCATTTTCTGCATGTAGTATCATGATGTAATGTCTGGGCTGTGTGTTTAATAATGCCGCGTCCTGTGTGTTCATTCTCCTGCTTGTGTATGCGCGAGTGACGCATCTCTGTAAACCAATAGCGTTCAGCTGTGCGTGTAGCTCCGCCTTATGGTACCCTTTGGCCCTGTTGGTACCCTTTGCAAAGGGTAACCAAAAAGTGGTACAGAACGGTTTGCTTTCAGGTACCTTTTGACAGTGGAAACAGGCCATAAGAGCGTACCGAACCGTACTGTACCACTCAGTGGAAATGGGCCATAAGACTGTATTTGCAAGCAATTGATAGACAGTCGCAGCCATATTAAACTTTAGTGGCATGGCAGCACTGGCCCAAACGGACCACTAACCATTGTGTCCCAAGCATCTTGCACGCTGACCCCAGACCATCAGGCAGTCCTTAGTAAAAACCCTTTACTACAGTAGACCTCGGGCACGCGCGCGTCCTCTTAGTAGTAAACAAACATCAACTCATGTGTGATTTCAAAGCCGTGAAGACAGAAAGGACATGTTTGGCTGAATTATACCTCATAAATACAGTCTGTGACTCTTTGAACAGCATTTGGAGGTGTCCATGCTGCTGAGCAGTGTATGTAAAACCATGTGAAGACTTGTGGACCGCTTTTACGCTTCTCTCCTGACCGTGAAAATGTAATCGGCTGAATGGAAGAAAGCTGAGTTAAGATGGTCTGCAGGATCAAATCGAGATCTTTTTCAGTTAATCATGAAGCTCTAATATGAGGACACATATACAGATCAAGTGTGTGTGTGTGTGTGTGTGTGTGTGTGGACACTGATACACTTATCCTTATCTTTATATTTATCCTGCTTGGAGGAACAGTCCGTAATGCACCTCTGTAATGGAGTGTGTGTGTGTGTGTGTGTGTGTGTGTGTGTGTGTGTGTGTGTGTGTGTGTGTGTGTTGCAGAAGAAGAAGAAGAAGCTGAAGGAGCAGCAGCAGACGGCAGAAACAGACGAGTGTGAGTCTCCTGCTCCTAAAAAGAGGAAGATGAAGATTTCCAGCGACACCACAGACCTGAACGGAAACACAGACACACACACACTCAAGGTACTGATCTGAGTTCAGTCAGAAAGATGATGATGATGATGATCTGTGCTTCTCACACTCACTGAAACACTCCGCAGGTCAAGAAGAAGAAGATCAAGGTGGAGAAAGAGGAGGAGGAGGAGGAGGAGGAGACGAACACTCTGCTGGAGAAGAAGAAGAAGAAGATCAAGGTGGAGCCGGTGGAGGAGAAGAAGATTAAGGTGGAGAAAGAGGAGGAGGAGGAGAAGAAGAAGTTGATGAACGGAGACACACACACACCCTCCACAGAGCCCGCCGCGTCCAGCACAGACTCTGACAGCGAACAGGAGAAAGTGTGTTGATGTGTGACGCTCGTCTGTTTGTGTTTTTCTGAGTGTGTGTGTGTTCGTTCATATTCCTCTGATTGTGTATGTGTTAGTCTTTTTCTGATGTGTGTGTGTTTGCATTCCTCTGTTTTTGTGTGTGTGTTTGTGTTTATGTTTTACTGATTTTACTCGTTTGTGTTCCTCTGATTTTGTTTTTATGTGTTTTACTGATTGTGTTTGTTTGTTCGTTCATCCATGTTCGTCTGATTGTGTCTGTGTTTGTGTTCGTCTGATTGTGTGTTTGTTGTGCTCTGATTTGTGTTCCTCTCATTGTTTGTGTGTTCATGTTCCTGTGTGTGTGTGTGTGTGTGTGTGTGTGTGTGTCCATGTCTGACTGATGTGTTCATGTCCTCAGGAGACTCCAGAGCAGAGAGAAGGAGCTTTCTCCAACTTCAGGATCTCACAAAACACCATCAAACTGCTACAGGGTAAACACACACACACACACACAGACACTCTTTTAAATGCACACATACACACACACACACAAAACAGCCTTCAGTAACTGAGTGTAATAACTCTTGACTCGTCCTCTGTGTGTCTGCAGCTCGTGGCGTCTCGTACCTGTTTGACATCCAGGTGAAGACGTTTAACGCAGTGTATGATGGGAAGGATCTGATTGGTCAGGCCAGGACCGGCACCGGGAAGACCTTCTCCTTCGCTATTCCTCTGGTGGAGAAACTGCAGTCTGGAGACCAGGAGCGGCGGAGAGGACGACCACCCAAGGTCACACACGCGCGCGCACACACACACCACTTTTAATAATCTAATAAATCATATAAACAGTTCCTGCTGGCCTGTTAAACGTGGATTTGTTGTTGAACAGATTGAGGAATTTCTCACAGTATTTTCTCTAATATTTGTTCTTCTGGAGAAAGTCTTATTTGTTTTATTTCAGCTAGAATAAAAGCAGTTTTTAATAGTTTTAAACCCATTTTAAGGTCAATATTATTAGCCCCTTCAGCAATATTAGTGTTGGATTGTCTCCAGAATAAACCACTGTTATACAATGACTTGCCTAATTACCCTAACTTTACCCTAATTACCCTAGTGAAGCCTTTACATGTCTCTTTAAGCTGAATACTAGTGTCTTGAAGAATATCTAGTCTAATATTATGTGCTGAGATAAAGAAATCAGTTATTAGAGATGAGTTATTAACACTGTTATGTTCAGAAATGTGTTGAGAGTCTTCAATAACACTTGGGAAATACATCTTTAAAATATTTCCCAATATATGTGTGTATATATGTAGTGGTGTGTAATGGTGTGTTGCTGTTCCTCCTCAGGTTCTGGTTCTGGCTCCGACTCGTGAGCTGGCCATACAGGTGACCAAAGACTTCAAGGACATCACCAGGAAGCTCTCCGTCACCTGCTTCTATGGAGGAAGCTCATACAACCCTCAGAGTAGGACATCCTCCTCATCGATGTGTGTGTGTGTGTGTGTGTGTGTGTGTGTGTGTGTGTGTGTGTGTGTGTGTGTGTGTGTGTGTGTGTGTGTGTGTGTGTGTCTGTCTGTGTCTGTGTCTGTGTGTGTCATATTGGTGTCACTGAACATCTTTAGAATTAGACAGATCATTTCTAAAACTGAACTGCAATAACGTTTGGTGCAGTATATTATAGATCAGAAGAGTGGTATTGTGACAGGTGTAAGTGTGTGTTTGTTCATGAGTGTGTGTGTGTGTTAACTGTGTGTGTGTCCAGTCGATGCAATCCGCAGTGGCATTGACGTCCTGGTGGGGACGCCGGGCCGAATCCGAGATCATCTGCAGAACAATAAGCTGGATCTGTCTCAGCTGCAGCATGTGGTGCTGGACGAGGTGGACCAGATGCTGGACATGGGCTTCGCTGAGCAGGTGGAGGAGATCCTGTCTGCCTCCTACAAGAAAGGTGCGCTGGAGCTTATAAACATGGCTGTCTGGGGGAACGGGATGTGTGTGAGTCCTGAGCGAGCATTGATGGAGAATCCTGTCAGTCTGATGTGCCAGTCAATAAACTCCACAGCAGCTGCTCATGGAGAACACAGCAGGCTTCACACTGCAGGACCGAATGATTTAAGGAAAATATCCGATTGCTCATTTAAGTGTTTGACATATTGAGATTTGCCAAAGTCAAGATTAGCCTCAATATGACCCCCTCTCACATTGTTGTGTTTTTCAGCAGCAGGAGCGATCATAGTTGATAAACTCAGTGCAGTGAATGAAGAGTACACCACATCATTCATTCACTGATCATTTAAATCCTATTAGCTGAAATAAGAACAGATAAACTCCAGGATGTGTAATCAAGACTTTCAGAAAGAGCAAAACAACAGTGTGAGAGTGATCAGGAGAAAATAATGTCAGATTTACTGTCCTGCTCTCATACACACTGCATTACACACACCTCACACATGCGGGAATGTGTTTAGTAGTTTGATGCAAAGATGATATCATACAGTACATAAATGATCATACATGTGTGTGTGTGTGTGTGTGTGTGTGTGTGTGTGTGTGTGTGTGTGTGTTTTGTGTCAGATGCGGAGCAGAAGCCGCAGACGCTGCTGTTCTCCGCCACGTGTCCCTCATGGGTTTATGATGTGGCCAAGAAATACATGCGCTCGCAGTTCATCCACGTGGACCTCATCGGGAAGAAGACAACGAAAGCTGCAACCACTGTCGAGGTAACGGCGTGTGTGTGCCTGCGCGTGTGTGTGTGTGTGTGTGTGTGTGTGTGTGTGTGTGTCTAGTGCCGTGGGAAACTAAACCATCTCAAGAAGTAGCCTCAGACTCCACACTGATTTGAGGATTTTGGTGTTGATGATTGTGGTTTGTTTTCTAAAAAACTCTTAATAAAAATAAGTTGAAAACGAAAATATTGAAATGATTGTGGATCACTAGACTGAGTCCTGAAACAATGCAGAAGTGCGCTAATATTTGCTATTGTTTTAGAGCAGGGGTCACCAAACCTGTTCCTGGAGGTCCGGTGTCCTGCAGATTTTAGCTCCAACCTTAATCAAACACACCTGAACAAACTAATCAAGGTCTTACTAGGTATACTTGAAACACCCGGGCAGGTGTGTTGAGGCAAGTTGGAGCTAACCCCAGCAGGGACAGCGGCCCTCCAGGACTGAGATTGGTGACCCCTGTTTTAGAGCCTCTGATTTGGTGTCCTATTAGAGAAATGACGAGGAGTAATAAAGGAATCTTCCCACTTTATTCATGATTGTACAGGAAAATAAATAATATAAGGAGAAAATCAACGTCAAGCAGCAGAATCAGCTGTTCGAATAAGCATCCGCCACTTGTACATGAAGAATACGCTCAATAAAAGACCAACCACCTGATAGAGAATACACTGATGTGGTGAGCCAGAAACATCACTGTTTTTACTTCAGCTGAGCAGAGGAATCGCTGCAGTCTGCAGACCTCAGTGAGGGAAATCAGTTTAATAAATAAACAGTGCAGGGCAGTGTTGAGCCCAATCTGCAGTTTGAGGTCATCGTTTCTGCTTGATGTTCTTCTCAGGATGTCTGATTAGCCTCCCAGAGCTGCTGTTTTGATGCTAACTGCCTCACGCACTCGTAGATCTTTAGCTGGAGGATGATCTGCAGGTTCTCAATAGGGTTGAGGTCAGGGTGGGATGAAGGCCACATCATCAGTTTCTCTGCTTTTTTATGTGTGAGTGTGTGTAATGCTTGTGTAATGTTTATAATGTGTGTGTGTGTGTGTGCGCGCACAGCACCTGGCCATCGCATGTCACTGGTCTCAGAGGGCGTCGGTCATCGGTGATGTCATCCAGGTGTACAGCGGCAGCCACGGCCGCACCATCGTCTTCTGTGAGACCAAGAAGGAGGCGACAGAGCTCTCCCTGAACACATCCATCAAACAGGTGTGTGTGTGTGTGTGTGTGTGTGTGTGTCTGTCTATCTGTCACTCCCAGAACACCTCTATCAAACAGGTGTGTGTGTGTGTTTAACTGTCTGTGTTTAACTTTGTCTATATGTATATAACTCTGTTTCTCTCTCTCTTTCTCTCTCTCTGTCTGTCTGTCTGTGTGTGTGTGTGTGTGTGTGTGTGTAGAGTGCTCAGTCTCTGCATGGAGATATCCCACAGAAGCAGAGGGAGGTGACGCTGAAGGGGTTCAGGAACGGCTCTTTCGAGGTGTTGGTGGCCACTAATGTAGCAGCGCGTGGACTGGACATCCCGGAGGTGGACCTGGTCATCCAGAGCTCACCACCAAATGTAAGCTTTTGTTCAATATCCTCAACACACACTGAACCCATCACAGAACATGATGAACATCACTGGAGACCATGAACAGTAGAGCTCCATTTCATATTTCAGCACACACATTTCTGATGATTAAATGCACTCGTTTAAATGTGAACGTCTGATCCCGGG
>NC_079447.1:53612648-53678629 GCF_903798145.1 Danio aesculapii
GCTGGAAACAACAACAGCCAATAAGCAGCAGTATTTCTGCAGAGGTTTTCAGTCATTTCTGATGTGTTTTAATCTAAATGTTTGCACCTTTTTTATTTATTAGCTTAGATAAACATCTATAACCTGTTTATTTTAGTACGATTAAAACAAATACATTTGAAGTTGCTGATACACTGCAGAAATCAGAATCAGAAAGAGCTTTATTGCCAGGTATGTTCACACATACTAGGAATTTGTTTTCGTGACAAAGCTTCTACAGTGCAACAGCAATGTCTGCTATCTAAGAATTCTTAAATCAAGAAACATTCTTTAGGTAAACATTTAGTTTTGTTTTCAAAAAAGGGTCAAAATTAATCAAGTTTTTCTTTAAAATAAGCATAATCTGTTAATGGGGTAAGAAATATACCCTATTAACCCCCTATTCTGAACCCATTTCTAGATTTATTTTAACTTGTTTTTAGAAATAACTCTTATAATGCATCATTTAGATATAGACATTGTAAATTTCAATTTAATTCAGACTTTAAATGAGTCTGAGAGCTGATTCACAAACCTCTGAATATTAACAACAGCGTGAGCGAGACACTAATGACAACAAACAGGACAAACAGTCAAAGAAACATTTATTATAATATAAATATATGGTGTGGCTGAAGAGTGATGTGCTGTTTCACCATCATTACACTGCAGACATGCTTCTCTTACTTAGGGTTTGTCTTGTTTCTAATCCAAATATCTTTAAATGATTAAATCAAGCATTTTCTAGACTAATTAAAAATGTTGTCAAATGAGTCTGAAACCAGAAAACTAATCTGCCAATGGGATAAGCAGAATTATCTGATGTCAAAGGGAAAAACAGATCATTTCTCTTCCCCCATTGTCAGATTATTTTGTTTGTTTAAGGAAAACTCTCTTCATTTTGACTCATTATTTCTGAAAACAACACTAGATTTAGTGCTCGTCTATAAAATGCTTCTTGATTTAAGAGTTTGAAAAAGAACTCTGAGTAAGAGCAGCAGTTTTAGCAGTGTTGAAGATGCTGAAGGTGAACTGCAGATTTATTTCAAGAACAAAAGAAATCATTTCAAGTTAAACTCCAAATCCTCCAGGATGTTTTTCAGTCTTTGAATTGTCCATGAACTGATGAGCGTGTCCTTCAGATGAAGTTTCAGATCTTCTAGTCATATTGTGCTGGTGAGATATTGTGAATATTACAGTCAGTCTGAAAGGAGAGTCCTGGAAAGTCCACCGTCTCTCCTGAAAACAGAGGCGTTTACAGATTTAACTCTTCCCCGGTGTTATCTGACATCTGATAAAACACTGTAAAGCTTAAAGGAGACTCATTCTGCCCCTTTATACAGCTGTAAATGTGTCTCTGCAGTCTGTGGAGTTTGAGCTGAAAATAGCACACAGATAATGGTCTCTAACTCTCTGAAACTGAGTGTTTTTATCAGGTCTGATCATATAAAATACATTAATTCATGTTCACCATTAGAGGCTGGAGATATTCACACACAACTGTGTATACTCATTTCTCAACTCTGTTCAGTCAGTTATATAAAGTCAGAACAATCAGTAAAGCATGGCCTCAGTTTACTGTCAATCATACATTTGTTTTAAGGAAGTTAAATGGAAATGCTTGAAATTGACCCCAAATTTTGTAATGGGTCTAGTACACATTGAGTGCACTGACAGAAGCGAGATCTCAGTAGCCAGAGTTGAGATTCCCTGATTTATTGGGACACTCTCTTATTTGATCTTGTCCTTCATTGGATATAATGGTAGAATAAGATGTTTTGTTACCCAGGCACCCCGTCCATGTGGAGTTGGGTCTCCAGCCTCGATCACTGTCGTATGAGGAAGCCCAGTGATCCAGAGTCTTCAGATGATCCACTATCTGCAGGACAAATGCACATTAACATCAGTCATCCTTTCTACTATCACTTATACCCTTAACTGAACAAGTCCACTTAAAAACACTGGGTTATAACCAAACATTGGGTTCAATTAAATTGAGAGTTTATATTTAACTCACACAGAAAATGCTTTTTTTAGTCCAAATATCTAAAACTGAAAAAACAAAGCATTTTCTAGACAAGTAAACAATATGGTCTTGTTTTCAGAAATAATGAGTCAAAATGAAGTGTTCTTCATTAAATAAGCAAAATAATCTGACAATTTGTGAACTAAATTTTGTCTATTGGACATTATTCTGTTCACCCCGTAGATGGATGTTTCCAGGGTGTGAATTACAAGGGGGGTTTGGGGGGATTGAATGCTTGATCCCCCTGAAGGACATCAAAACAAGACGCATTGGGGGTCTCACGTTAATAGTGTGAAATAGTTTGCTCTAATCTGTATTTGAAATAACACCGTTAACGATTAAAGGGATAGATAATATACATACAAATTTGACCACCCCTAAAACGGTCCATACCATTGTGAACTGATTATCGCGCCAATCAGTCTATGCAGTCATATTAATCAACAGGCTGACACTGCAGATACAGAGCAGCGATAGACAGCGTAAGTGTTCACAAGACTGTTTACTTGTAAAATAGGTGTTTGTACCTACATAAAACCTCAAAGTAGTCAAATTAGACACATATTTTGTATAGTTTGACCTAACCTCTGAAATAGCTAATTAAAGGAGGCTGTACCTAGGTCAGAATACACTAATTATCCTTAAACTTAAATACATTTCATTAATGAATTAGATGTAATTTAAATAACATATATTTGATTTTCTGAAGCATAGATTACACTTACAAACAACTACTGTAAAAGTTTATACGCCCAATCGTCAGTCATGTATAATTCGCACCCTGGATGCTGCTGTGGTTTGGGTTTGAGGCGTTTGGGATCTACTGAAGCAGCTGTATGGAGCCCAGTTGTTGATCTTGTTTTGAGTTTGAGACTATTCATTCTCAACATGAGTCCTGTAGGATGATGAAAACTACAACTCCCATGATTCCATGGTATGCTTGTGTTGGGTTAGGTTTATTTGGTTTGGTTATGTTGCTCTAGTCTGTCCAAATGGTTGTAATTGGGCTAATAGAAACGAGAAACGGCCTGCAGGGGTGGACTAGTATGTTTTTGTCTTTGTTTTGCTAGTTTTGTTGTATTATTCCCTCACTCTCTCACCACATTACGAGAGCGATGTATGTTTGGGTTTCTTTATATAGAGCAGAGCTAAATTAATATGATTTAGTCTGTATTTCACACTATTGGTTTGTATAATGAATTCACTGATGTTGTGTGTGTAACAATCTGGATTTGGGTTGAAAATGCTAAAGTTTTCACTCCCTACATCTTAATGCATGCCGTTTCCTTCTGGAGCATCAGTGAGTTATTTATTTATTTGTTGTTGTTGTTGTGTTTGAATCCTTTAATTGTCCTCTGTGTGAACCGACAGATCTCAAAATCTATTGGTGATATCTGCAAAAAAACCTGAGGATTTACTGAAGAACAGAAGCATTTTAACTCGCAAACAACCATCACAAGGCAGAAAAACGCAGATCAGTCGTATCATCACTGTATTCACAAACTTTTGCACAGGGTTATTTTAATAACTTTAGCTAGTGTCCTCTGAGCTGAACATCTTTTCTGTACAATATCTTTCAAAGGGCTGTGCTAAATAAAGTAGAACCACTAGTAGAACCTCTAGGTGAACCAACCATTAAACATACTACACTATTAGCCACTGATAAATCTTGGCAAACTGTTTATAAAGAGCCCGAGTTTTGGGTTTTGAGGAGTGTTAATGTGCAAGTGGACCTTGTAAAATCCCAGTTCTCCATGGTTATAAGCATTGATTTCTTTACTCATCATAAACGTAAGTGTTCTGCTGTAGGATAATGAAGAATACAACTCCCATGATTCCACAGTGTAGAGTTTTGAGTTTGTTGGGTTGATTTCGGTTTGGTTATTTTGGTTTAGTCTGCACAGGTATCTGTAACTGGGCTAATATAAAGCCCAAAAGGTCTGCAGGGGTGGACTGGTGTTTTTATCCTTTGCTTTGTTAATTTCGCTCTATCATTCCCTCACCACCTCACGAGGACGCTGTGTGGAGCTAATATAATATGAGTTACTGTTTGTGTTACATATTACTGTTATGTGTGATGAATTCACTGATTGTGTGTGTGTGTGTGTGTGTGTGTATATGTATAACAGTTACTTAATTTACTCTGTTTCCCCAGGATTATAAGTGATGAAGACTTTACTCATCATCAACATGAGTCCTGCTGTAGGAGGATGAGGACTACATCTCCCATGATTCCACAGTGAAGTGTGTTTGTACCTTCAGCACTGCTTCTGTCTGCTCGTGTTCATCTGTTCTGTTGTTCGGCAGTCCTGCACAGGTCAGTAATCAGTGTGTTTACACCTGTACTAATGTTTACCGTCAGTAAAACACACACTAGTGTACTGCGTAATACCCTGCGCTCGCTCCTCCTCTGAGTCCTTCATCAGTCCAGCAGACGCTCCTTGCTCATCTGGAAACTTCCAGAAGGCCTCTGGGGAGCACACACGAACAACGATTACACTTTCAACCAACATTAGATAAAACATTAAGCTGTGACAAAGTGTATCCGTGTGTGTGTGTGTGTGTGTGTGTGTGTGTGTGTGTGTGTGTGTGTGTGCGTGCGTGTGTGTGTGCATGTGCGCGCAGCTCGTACCTGTGAATCTCTCCAGGGAGTTTCTCTGTGTGTGAGCTGCAGGTGAAGCTGGTTTACTGTCTGTGTCTGAATACCGTAACGCTGAAGATAAACACACACGAGACTCGACTCAAAACACTTTTACCAACAAACTGCCGATGCTCTGCCACTGTATGTTTCTGAATCTATGATTTCATGTGCACATATAGTGGCATGCAAAAGTTTGTGAACCCCCTGTAGAACGTACAAGGTTTATTTTGCTAGAGCGCATCAGTCAGCCAAACATAAATGATCTGTAATTAAAATCTGCCCATCTGCTTCCTTCTCGGATGATGTCAGTTTAAAAGATTGGATGAAGTATGCTTAGCCACGCCCCTCCAACCATTAAAAATAAAACTCCGCCTCCTACTCAATATTCTGTTTCACTTGGAGACACATCAACATGCTGAAATTAAAGCCTGCAGCAACTTCCGGTTCACGTAGACTTTAAAAGCCAGGGGGTGAAAACTTTTAAGCAGTATGAAGATGTCCATTTTTTTTCGTTTCTATTTTATCATTGTAGGTAACAGAAGATGGGAGACTTGCATGTTTCCTGGAAGACAAATTAACTACAATTTACCTTGATCTTAAAAGTGCAAAAGTTTTCACCCCCTACATCTTAATGCATGTTATTTCCTTCTGGAGCATCGGTGAGTTATTTATTTGTTGTTGTGTTTGAATCCATTAATTGTTTTCAGTGTGAAAAGACAGATCTCAAAATCGTACAGTCACTGCTATGGTTAATATCTGCAAAAAATCTGAAGAATCTGAGGATTTTCTGAAGAACAGAAGCATTTTAACTTGCAAACAGCCATCACAAGGCAGAAAAACACAGATCAGTCGTATCATCACTGTATTCACAAACTTTTGCACAGGGGTTATTTTATTAACTTTAGCTAGTGTCCTCTGAGCTGAACATCTTCTCTGTACAATATCTTTCTAAGGGCAGTGCTAAATAAAAAAATAGCATGCATTTATTATGATCAGTCTTATTCTGATAAATGACCCACTGATCCTGCAGGGGGTCTCATACTTTTGCACGTGCCGTACCTTTGCGTCTCCTGATGGTCTTGCAGTGCGGCAGCAGCGTGTACACCCTGAAGGCGTTGTGGCCTTTCTTGATGCTTCTGTCCTGCAGCTCTTTAACGTCTGTCAGGGAATTGAGAGCGCATCTGAAGTTCGCCTTCCACGTTTTAGGATCCGGTTTGTCTATTCCAGGCTTATATCTGCCTGAAACACACAAGTCGAGAAGACTGTCAGATCTCAGGATTACTAGAATTATTACGCATTATTTACATGCGTTTGCTTGTTTTAATGAAAAACTCAATTATTTTTGACTCATTTCTGAAAACAAGACTATATGTTGTAAGAAACACTGAATAAGAGATCAACATCCCATAATGCAATTCACAACCGCAAATAAAACACAAATGTGTGTGTGTGTGTGTGTTGACCTGTGTGAATGGCCCAGTTCCTGAACAGTGTTGCGTCTTTCTCGATGTTCCAGCCGTGTCTCGCCGCATGTTTCCACGGGATCTGGAAAACTCTGGCAGACTACAGTCATAATAATATATCAATTAGGAATATTAATTTAATTCAACACAGAAATATCAAAAACAGTTCACATCAGGGTAAATGACGTTTGACGTGTGACTTGGGTCAAATATCAGTCAAACACAGATGCTATCAGTATTTGTGTTTTGTTTTTCAGCATGAATATAAATAATGTTCTTGTTTTCTAAAAAATAACAGTGAGAAGCTGAAGGAAGAGGAGACTGTGCTTTAAAAGAAAACAAACATCAATGGAGTCAGAAAAATAAGATGCTTTAACTTTAAATGAACACTGTATTGGAGCCAAATATGCTGTCTTTTAATGATATTGATTAAAGTCATATAAGCTCAGAAGTCTTGTCATAAGGCCAATAACACCCCGGGAGGTCCAATGTACAATGAGTTTAAGCAAGAATATGATACAATATTTTAACTTTAAATTAGTTTTTAGAAACGTATACAGTTGAAGTCTGTATTATTAGCCCACCGGTATATTTTCCCCCAATTTCTGTTTAACGAAGAGATTTCTTCAACACATTTCTGATCATAACAGTGTTAATAACTCATCTCTAATAACTGATTTCTTTATCTCAGCACATAATATTAGACTAGATATTCTTCAAGACACTAGTATTCAGCTTAAAGTCACATTTAAAGGCTTCACTAGGGTAATTAGGGTAAAGTTAGGGTAATTAGGCAAGTCATTGTATAACAGTGGTTTATTCTGGAAACAATCCAACACTAATATTGCTGAAGGGGGCTAATAATATTGACCTTAAAATGGCTTTAAAACTATTAAAAACTGCTTTTATTCTAGCTGAAATAAAACAAATAAAACTTTCTCCAGAAGAACAAATATTAGAGGAAATACTGTGAGAAATTCCTGAATCTGTTCAACATAATTTGGGAAATATTAGAAGAATGTGAAATCACAGGAGGGCGAATGACTCTGACTTCAGCTGTATATAGTTTATATGTTAAATAAATATACGCTGTACTGTACCTGGTCTAGCCACTGGACTCCCGGGTATCTGCCGGACTGGATCTGTTCCTCCAGCCAGGGCCGTAAGCGCAGACGCCCCTGATGCATCTCAGACCGCCTCTGATCTCTGAACACTCCAGAAATAAAAAAACACACACACTAAACTCTCCAGAAACACACACCGAGTGCTCAGGAGTAAAGCGTAGAGCGAGTGCTCAATCCTGCACTGCACCGACAGGTTTGGAGGTTGTATTTCTGCGGTGGCGAGGGGCCGCTCAGAGTTACGCCTCCACACGCTTCACTGTCAGCAGGAAAAACACTATACACACACACACACACATACACACACACACACACGCACACACACACACACACACACACACACACACACACACACATTTACTGTTTGATTGCTCTTTATTTACTGTTTCAGTCCACAGCTCACTGAACACACTAACTCTTATTCACTAAACTCAAAAATGGGTTCTTACTTAGAGTTTGTGTCTTGTTTCTAGTCCAAATATCTAAATATTCCTACATCAAGAAGCATTTTCTAGACAAGCAGAAATTGTCGTCGTGTTTTCAGAAATAATGAGTCAAAATGAAGTGAGTTTTCCTTAAAACCAGCAAAATAATCTGCCACTGAGTTTCTCCTTCGATTATTTTTCTTCCCTCACTTCATTTTGCCTCATTATTTCTGAAGTCAAGACATGATTGTTTAATTGTCTCGAAAAAAGCTCCTTTTTAGCTATTTGGACTAGAAACAGGACCCAGAAAGCATGTTTTGCTGATATGGAGGGCATTAGAGTCGCTCCTGAGATTGAGATCAGCTTTAATGTTTCTTACTAAACTCATGAGTCACTTTGAGCTTCGCCTTTTTTCCTGAGAATCTCGTAGAGCTTGATGCATCTCAGGTATTTTCCAATGAAACAAGTATCGGTCGTGCTCTTTTCATCACCAAATACCTCTAATTAAAGGGTTAGTTTGGACAGAAATAACAGAAATTATAGTGTATATACAGTTGGAGAATGACGCTGAAGCTGTGGTCAGTGTAGTGTTGTAGATGCTCTGTCTGCATGTGCTCCTCCTGCTGTTCAATCTTCACTGATCTTCAACTGCTGGTCTGGAGCTCCACAGGATCAATATACATGACCCAAACCTCTGCTCACACCTGCCGATGCCAAACGCCGGTTTCAGTGGTGCAGCTGTGAAGATCTGGAGCTGTGGACAATGTAGAACATGTACTGTTCTCTGATGAGTCCACCTTCTCTATCTTTCCCACACCGGGAGAGTTACGGTGTGGAGAAGCCCCAAAGAAGCGTCTCACCCAGACTGCTGATGCCCAGAGTGAAGCATGGGGGGATCAGTGATGGTTTGTGCTCAATATCATGGCGTTCCCTATGCACAATACTGGTGCTAGATAGGCACTGGGTCAGTTCCAAGGACTACCCAACTATTCTGGAAGAGCATGTGACCCAATGGGTCAAACATCCTGAAGGTGGAGGTGTGTGTCAGGATGATAATGCAGCGATACACACAGCAGGACTGGAGACAGAGCGGTCTGATGAACATGACAGTGAAGTTGAACATCTCCTATGGCCTGCACAGTACCCAGAGCTAAACATTATTGAGCACTTTGGGGTGTTTTGGGGGAGCGAGTCAGGACAGGTTTTCCTCCAGCAGCATCAGTAGTGACCTGAACACTGTTCTGAAGAATCCCTCTGGCTGCTGTGCAGGACTCCTGTCTGTCATTCCCAACAGCAGCTGATGCTGGATTAAGAATACTTGACAGACAGAAACCTCATTATTATAGCACTGAAGACACTCTGAATGTTTATCAATATTTTAATGTTTTCAGGACTCTTGCTGTCTATGGAGGATGAGAGAGCTCCAGGATTTCATCTAAAATATCTGCATTTGTGTCTCTGAAATATGGAGATGTCTCAGAGGATTAACACCACATGAGAGAGGGGAATTATAACAGAATCTTCATTTGTGGGTGAACTGACCCTTTAAGACTTCTAGCAAACAAAGAAAAGGAATATATAAACATTGAGAATCAGGATTAGCTCTTCTTCCCCATCATGTTTCTGTCCCGTAATAATCAGCAGTAGAGTAAATGAGGAGTATTTCTTTGTTAATTGCATTTGTGTAATTTCCCCCTTCAGGGTGTAGATTTGAGGGCTGATGCTGGTGCAGTATTGTGTTTCAGCAGAACAGAAGTGTATCAGAGTGATTAACACACTCTTCATGCTGGAGAACACACACACACACACACACACACACACACACACACACACAGAGCAGCAGATCTGTTGTTGTAGAACTGGATCCAGCAAACATGACCGCGCGTGCTTCACAGAAAACAATCAGAGCCACGACTGAAACATCCACAAGCCTCGCTCTCACATCTGCAGAATCAGGAGAACCGCCTCTGTAGTGTGTTTTAGTATTTTAAAGGGTTTGACTGGTCACACACTGCACAAACGCCTTGTGTTTCTTATTGTTTTGTTTTCAGAAATAATGAGGCAGAATGATTAGTAAAGTAATCTTATTTTTCCCTTTGCCTTATTTATTCTCCTTCCACTGTTGGCAGATTATTTAGCTTGTTTTAAGGAAAAACTCACTTCATTCTGTCTAAAAACAAGAATATATTTTGTGCTTGTCTAGAAAAGGCTTCTTGATTTGAGATATTTGGAATAGAAACACAAAAACTCTAAGATTATTTGTCTGTATCTTTTAAGCCCTTTGAGAATTAAGATTTAAAGGCGCTATATGAAAATATTATTATGATTACACTATTTAAAGTCACAGTAACGACTATATACCTAATAAAATAAGTACTAAAATATTGAGTTGTTATTGTACAGCAGAGGACTTATGGGGCTTTTAAACTGGCATGCGAGTAGGGTTTGGTGCCATAGGTTTAAGGGTGGGTTAAGGCGTAAGAGACAGCCAACAGTGTAATTACAGAAATCACATGCAAATATGTATTAATATAAGTATAATGTACACTGCTGGTTACACTTTATTTATTTATTTATTATTATTCTGTTCATCAAGGCGGCATTTATTAAATGTAAAAAAAAAAAAAAAAAGTTAAACCGTTAAATAGTTATTAAAATGGTAAATAACTGCTTTCTTATTATATGTAGTTTAAAATGAAATTATTACTCCAGTCATTGCTTTAATTACTATTAACATAGATAATAGTAATAACAATAATATTTAATATTCGGGTGATTTCTGAAGGATCATGTGACTCTGCCGACTGGAGTAATGAAGCTGGAAATTCCTCTTTAAAATCACTGTAATAAATGATGAAATTAAATGATAAACTACTGCTGAACAGTTATTTAATAGTGCAATAACATTTCACACTTTTATCATCTGTGCTGTATTTTTAATGAAATAAACACAGCCGTGGTGAGCAGGAGAAGCTTATTTAAGGCATTTAAATATCATACTGACCCCAAACCTTTAACTGGTAGTGTATAAACATAGCACCAAATGATTCATTTAAATCTACGTTCATAATTGTTAATGTGCCATAAAATAAAGTATAACCACTGTTATTATTATGGTTTGGATGATTATAAATGAGTATACCTGTCAGTTTGGATGTAAACTATAGAAATGCATTCATTTACTTTCAGTTATAGAGTTCAGACAAACTGTAAACTAAAGAGCCTGAAGGCAAAACGTACAGAGATCATCAGTTAACCCTGCAATGAGGAACAAGGAAAATATGAACACAAACGAGCTGGAGCAGATGAGCAGAGCACAGCAGATCTGGGTTTACATACACACATGCATAAAAATGCTTGATGGAAACACACTGATGTGCACGACTTGAAAATTCAATTCCCCTTTATCTATATAGCGCTTTTACAATGTAGATTGTGTCAAGACAGCTTCACATAGAAGATCAGAGTCAATTAAAACAGTGGAGTTCAGTTTTCAGAGTTTCAGTTCAGTTCAGTTGAGCTCAGTTCAGTGTGGTTTAATAATCACTACTGAGAGTCCAAACACTGAAGAGCAAATCCAACAATGCGCCATTTTTATTCAAAATCTGGAAATAACAATGTATACACACAACTGAGCAGGATAAAAGCTTTATTCAGTAAGAGTAAATGATCCTAAACTGTGTGTGAGGGTCTTTGTGTCATTAATGTTGATTTGCAGATATAAGTGCGTGCGTGCGTGCGTGTGTGTGTGTGAGAGAGAGAGAGTGCCTTTAAGAAGAACTCAGACACAGCACATCCATCACTCGGCCTTCAGTTGATTATTTAGATATCTGCTATATGTGAATGCTCTTTACCATGAGGGATGATCAGCAGTGTGTGAGATATGAAGATGTATTCCTGTATGTACACAAAACAACAAGAAGAACCAGCTGAGACCATCAATCACTCGCTGATAAGGAACTTAAGAAATCTCAGCGCATAAATGAAGAGAGATAAGGAGGAAGGAAACCTGACACTGAGACTCACACACACCGGTAACCACAGAAACCAGCAGGAAACACACAAACAGAGGCTCCATTACAGATATAGAGCAGCGCTCCTCTGTCTACAATACTGGACAAACCTATCACTCACAAGGTGGAACACACTCCAACACTGGAGCTTTTTAATGGACTACACTGCAGGAAATGAGAATATGAGTCACAATCAAGTCAGTTTTAGGGCATCACGGTGGCACAGTGGGTAGCAGGATCGCCTCACAGCAAGAAGGTTGCTGGTTTGAGCCTCGGCTGGGTCAGTGTGTGTTTCTGGGTGGAGTTTGCATGTTCTCCCCGTGTTGGTGTGGGTTTTCTCCGGGTGCTCTGCTTTCCCCCACAGTCCAAATACATGCGCTATAGGGGAACTGATGAACTAAATTGGCCGTGAATGAGTGTGTATGGGTGTTTCCCAGTGTTGGGTTGCGGTAGGAAGGGCATCTGCTGCTTAAACGTATGCTGGATAAGTTGGCGGTTCATTCCACTGTGGCGACCCCTGACTAATAAAGAGACAAAGCTAAAAAAGAAAATTAATGAAGTGATTTTCAGTAAAATGAGCAAAATAATCTGCCAATGGAGGAAGAGAAATAATCTTATGTCAAAGCAAAAGACAATATTACATATCTTACCCCATAAAAATCCTTGATTATTGGTTAAATCCACCCCTGATTATTATTATTATTATTATTATTATTGTTATTATTATTACTATTATTGTTGTTATTGTTATTATTACTATTATTATTATTGTTATTGTTGTTGTTGTTGTTGTTGTTATTATTATTATTATTATTATTATTATTACTACTACTATTATTGTTACTATTATTATTATTACTATTATTATTACTAATATTACTGTTGTTGTTGTTGTTGTTGTTGTTGTGGTTATTATTATTATTATTATTATTATTATTATTATTACTAATATTCTTGTTGTTGTTACCACTATTATTACTAATATTATAATTATTATTATCACACTGTTAAACCCAAAAAGTTAAGGTAACTCAAACCATAGGAGTAAAAAAAAACTAATCTATATGAGTACTGTGAACTTACTCCATTTAAGCTGAAATAACGAGAAGTAAAACTCTTCAAATGAGTAAGTTAAATTTTCAGTAAATTGAGTTAGCTACACTCATTTCATTTGATAAAGTTAGCTGTTGGGTTTTACAGTGTGCTATTATTATTGTCATTATTATTTTATTGTCATTATTATTTTAATATCATCATTATTATTATCATCATCATCATAATTATTAATATCATCATTAGTCAGCGCTGCAGGTCTGACTGCTGCAGCTAGAGGGCCTCAGTGCACTGAATTCTGTTTATTCTGCTTTTTCAGTTGTTTTTGTTTACCTGTGATTCTCTGTGGTGTTGTTCCTCCTCTGTGGGGGTCAGTATTGTGTCATTCTGTCTGTCTGCTGGTCTGTGTGCTGTCTTCATCATGTAGTGAATGTTTGTGTGTTCAGTTGTTGTTGTTGTTGTTGTTGTTGTTGTTGCTCAAGCTGATCTCTGACTGGACTCTGCAGGATCTGTGATGTTTCAGAGGGTCAAAGAGCAGCTGATTATTGATCAGAGCAGGAATAAATGCTGAATCTCTCAGTAATGAAGAGCAGAGCTGAATAAATCAAGGTGTGTTTGCTCTGATCCTCAGGCTGTTCAGCCTGTTTCACCAGTCTGTGCTCAGCGGAGGAGCAGGCCATAAACATTCAACAAGTCATGATGTAGCCCCGCCGGTCCTACACCACCCAACACGCTCCGAGCTTAGATCCAATCGGCCACCTTCACATGGGAGTCGGCTGCTCTAACAAGGAGGCTAAAGACCATGGCCTCTAGTGTCTGTTGCTGGAGCACCTTTGGAGGTCAGAGGAGGGAGGTTTACCTGCTGACCTCCACTACAATGGCAACATCAATTTAATATGTTAAATTATTATATTATATTATATTATACTGTATTATATTATATCATATTGCATTATATTATATTGTATTATATCATATTGCATTATATTATATTGTATTATATTGTATCATGTTATATTATTTTATATTATTATGATTCAGTTTAATTTTAATGCAGTGTTGAAATGATTGTGAAGATAATTTGATTCAACTTAAAAATCTAATAACAATAACTGATAATAATCCACAATATTGATCAGAATGAGCTGCACGGTGGCTCAGTGGTTTGCACTGTGGCCTCACAGCAAGAAGGTCGCTGGTTCGAGTCCCGGCTGGGTCAGTGTGTGTTTCTGTGTGGAGTTTGCATGTTCTCCCCGTGTTGGTGTGGGTTTCCTCCGGGTGCTCCGGTTTCCCCCACAGTCCAAACACATGTGCTATAGGGGAACTGATCAACTAAATTGGCTGTAGTGTGTGTGTGTGTGTGTGTGTGCGTGTGTGTGTGTGTGTATGGGTGTTTCCCAGTGTTGGGTTGCAGCTGGAAGGGCATTCACTGTGTGAAACATGCTGGAATAGTTGACGGTTCATTCTGCTGTGGTGACCCCTGATGAATAAAAGGACTAAGCTGGAGGAAAATGATGATGGATCATTACTGTGATGCATGAAGAGTGAAACACAGCTTGTAATGAGGAAAACAGTACTGAAACCATAATTTACTCTGCACTTTAACTGCGATGCGCATTCCTCCTCATTGCTGGATGAGTTTAATGATATAACAGATGTAAACATGCGGGTGTTTATGCATCATGTGACATCTTTATCTGTTCCCAGTTTCATTTACTGTGTAATAAAGTAGCATGCGTCACTTTTCTTCCTCATGCTTATATTAGTAATAAACCGTCCGATCATCTCCACCCTTGAGCTCAGTATATTACAGAAAACCTGAGACAGGAGCAGTGTGTGTTATTAATCAGGACTCTTCAACATGTATTCATTCATTATATTCTGTTCAGGTTCACTTAATATTAATCCAAAACTGAACATTCTGTCGTCTATTCACAGTTGAGTCATGAGTTTCTTTCTTCTGTTAAACACTAAAGGAGATATTTTGAAGAATGCTGAAAATCGGTAACCATTGATGTCCATTTGTTTTTTTCTACTATGAAAGTCAATGGTTACCGGTTTTTAGCATTCTTTAAAGTATCTTCTTTTGTGTTCAACAGAAGAGAGAAACTCATGAATGTAATAAAACCACTGAAGAGAGAGAGTAAATAGCAAAAACATTAAATTTTTTTGATGAACTGTCCCTTTAATGTTAAGCGTGTGTTTGTGTGCAGATCAGGTGTTGATAGAATTATAAAAATAAATGCATTTATACTCAGTGTTAAATGTGTTCGTGATTGTTACGCTGAAAAATCGCCTTTCTTAGTTTTTGTCTTGATTTTAGTCCAAACATCTAAAAACTGTTAAATTAAGAAGCGTTTTCTAGACCAGCTCAATAATAATGTCTGGTTTTCAGAAATAATGGGGCAACACACTTTACATATTTAACAACACACTTTACATGCCAATTTGCACATAACAGCTGCACATATAACGTTGTATATAGTAATAAACATGTACATACACTTGTCCATCTGTATATTTGCACTCACTACTTCTATTTTTTTTTTTTTTTATATTTATGATCTGTTTTTTGTCCTGTCTCTGTTATCCTGTTGCACTGTAGAAGCTCTGTCACCAAAACAAATTCCTCGTATGTGTGAACATACCTGGCAATAAGGCTTTTTCTGATTCTGATTCTGAAATGAAGAGAGATTTTCTACAAGCAAAATAATCTGCACATGTGCGAATATATCTTCACTGAAACTGAAATAAATAAAATGACCAAGTGCTGAAAGTGTTAACGTGAATAAAGAAAACATGTGAACTGTTGTAGCCTGCAGGCCTGTAGCAGCCTGGTGAAAGACTCGCTCTTATTTTTCCAAAAGTGGATCATTTAGCAGTCATTCACTGAATATTTCTATTTGATTATGAGCTTTAAATACTGCATTTAGCACTATTTTTAGCTGGATGAGCATGGTTGGTCATCATAACTACACTTTTTGATGCACGAAATTACTTACTAAAGATTTAGAATGAAGAAAAAATAAATGTGTTTAGTGTACAAACTTATTTCATACACTCACTGGCCACTTTATTAGGTACACCTGTCCAACCAATGTCTAATCAGCCAATCACATGGCAGCAGCTCACTGCATGTAGACATGGTCAAGAGGATCTGCTGCAGGTCAAAGCGAGCATCAGAATGGGGAAGAAAGGGGATTTAAGAGACGCTGAGCGTGGCGTGGTTGTTGGTGCCAGACGGGCTGCTCTGAGTATTTCAGAAACTGCTGATCTACTGGGATTTTCACGCACAACCATCTCTAGGGTTTACAGAGAATGGTCCGACAAAGAGGAAATATCCAGTGAGCGGCAGTTCTGTGGGCGCAAATGCCTTGTTGATGCCAGAGGTCAGAGGAGAATGGCCAGACTGGTTCCAGCTGATAGAAAGGCAACAGTAACTCAAATAAGCACTCGTTACAACCGAGGTCTGCAGAAGAGCATCTCTGAACACACAACACGTCCAACCTTGAGGCGGATGGGCTACAGCAGCAGAAGACCACACCGGGTGCCGCTCCTGTCAGCTAAGAACAGGAAACTGAGGCTACAATTCACACAGGCTCACCAAAACTGGACAATAGAAGATTGGAGAAACGTTGCCTGGTCTGATGAGTCTCCATTTATTTATTTTGCTTGTTTTAATGAGAAACTCATTAATTTTGACTCATTATTTCTGAAATCAAGACTATGTTTATTACTCGTCTAGAAAATGCTTCTTGATTTAAGAGTTTTAGATATTTGGACTAGAAATGAGGCCTAAACTCTGAGTAACAGCACCTATTTTGCAGTGTAACGTGACATAATGTGTGTTTAAAAGCAAACGTGAGCCCTGGAGGCCTGCGCGTATGGTTAACGCTGATATATTCTGAATGTTATGATGGTGTGAACTTTGGTTGGAGTCATAAATCTGTTTTCCGATCAGGGATGTAATAAGGATGTGGAGATGAAGCTGCAGATCTTTGAACTCTTTTATGGCGGAGTGTGTGAGTTGAGATTTAAGTGCAGTGTGTGTGTGAGTGAGCTCATACAGCAGTGAATGGAGGAGAGATGGAGGAGCTGAAGCAGCGGGGGCAGAAGAGGGAAGGCCGACACAGGTAAAACACACACAAACTCATTCAAGACTGCAGATAATGCTGTTCTTATTCCGAGTTTCTGTCTTGTTTCTAGTCCAAATATCTAAACATTCTGAAATGAAGAAGCATTTTTAGACAAGCACAATATAAAGGCTTGCTTACAGATATAATGAGTCAAAATGAGGAGAGTTTCTCATTAAAACAAGCAGAATAATTTACTCCATTGTCAGATTATTTTGTCCTATATTTCCTTGTCAGATTAGCTTGTTTTAAGGAGAAACTCTCTTCATTTTGACTCATTATTCCTGAAAACAATACTATATTTTGTGCTTGTCTAAAAATGCTTCTGGATTTCAGTATTTTTTTTTATATGTGATAAAACTGCAGTATAATCTAATATAAAACACATTACAAGTGGATTAGCTAAATATAATGTATTCTATTAGTTTATATCTAAATGTATTTCTCTGTTGGATGTGGATGCATTATCAAATATGATGATGAAATGTTCTAATTTAAGATGTGTTTGCTGTTTTATTTTCACCTTTAACGTATTTCTGTCATGAAAAGCTGATTCTGATGTTGTTATTTTAGTAATGAGTGACTATAGAGTCTAGTGAATCTCAAACTATTGAATTACTGATAGACATTTTAATAATTTTCTTTGATTTTATTTCAGTTTTAGTGACAGTTTTAAGTTGAGAAATATTCTCACAGCAGATATCTGAATCCAGCAAAGTCATTCTTTTACTGCAAGTAACACAGAAATGTGTATACATGTGTGTGTTTGAGTTTGAGTTTAGTATAATAACCTGCTTCAGCCTCGCATGATCCTTTACAGACCTGACTAATGTGCTTATTTAATCATCAAGAAACATTTTTAATTATTATCAGTGTTGAAAACAGATAGATTTATTTAGCAGATGCTTTTATTCAGAGTGAATATAATATGAAGCAGTTGTGCTGTTTCCTGATGGTTGAAACACTAGTGTTTAGACTTTATATATAAATATATTCACAAAAGGTCAGTGTGATTGTTATAAGAATAACAATATACCTAATCTGAGAATAACACACCTTCAAATATCATTAATGACCAATCGAAATCAAGTATTACAGTTAGCTTTTCATTGTCAGTTTCACTTGAGGGTGACATGGTGTCGCACTGTGGCCTCACAGCAAGAAGGTCGCTGGGTCAGTGTGTGTTTCTGTGTGGAGTTTGCATGTTCTCCCCGTGTTGGCGTGGGTTTCCTTTGTGCTCCGGTTACCCCCACAGTCCAAACACATGTGCTATAGGGGAATTGATCAACTAAACTGGCTGTAGTGTATGAGTGTTTCCCAGTACTGGGTTGCAGCTGGAAGGACATCTGCTGTGTAAAACATGCTGGAATAATTGGCGGTTTATCGATCCCTGATAGATAAAGGGACTAACCCAAAAGTTAAATAAATGATTTTCTCCTGAGCCGTGACTGTTAGCTCCATGTCAGTCATTAGTGTTAGTTAATGGTGATGTTATGTAAGCTGTGCTGCAGATATCAGTATACACCCATCAACATGACTGACGTCAAGCCACACACTGTTGTGTAAGCATTAGGGGAGAGCTGAAGGATTATGTGAGGTTTCTGATTGTGATGGTGTGTACAGGGACACATGGGACCCCTTCCAGCTGAACCCCATCGGGGCGGAGAAGGAGAAGAAGCAAGTGTGTTTCCGGATCCTGCAGAATCTGGTGGCGGTGCTGGTGGGTCTGGCGGTGCTGGTCAGCGGTGTCGTCAGCAAGGTCAGACAGACAGGAACACTTCTGGACCATAAACACTTATCAAGCATTATAACAGCACCGCACCCTCATTACTCACAGTCTGATTCATGCACAGCAGCACGAACATTTCTCTAATCATATTCATGCACAATGCAAAAAAAGCTTTTCTTTTTGAGTTTGTGTCTCGTTTCTAGTCCAAATATCTACAAACTCTTAAATCAAGAAACATTTAGACAAGCACAACATATAGTGTTGTTTTCAGATAAATGATCAGAATGAAGTGAGTTTTCATTAATACAAGCAGAAGAATCCGACAATGGGGGAAGAGAAATCATTAAATCTTTGCTAAAGAATAATGCTCACACTTTACAATAAGGTTTCATAAGTTAATGTATTTAGTAACATGAACAAATAATGAACAATATATGCACAGCATTTATTAATCATAATTAAACATTTACTAATGCATTATCAACATCTAAATTCATGATTGTTAACATAAATGCACAATTAGTTAACATGAACTAACAACAACTGTATTTTCATTAACTAACATAAACAAGTACTGTAATAATGTAGTGTATATTGTTTGTTCATGTTAGTAAGTGCATTAAATAACATTAACTAATACAACCTTATTGTAAAGTGTTACCAGAATATTACATTGCTTACATCATGAGCAGATTATTTAGCTTGTTTTAAGGAAAAACTTGCTTATTTTTTTACACATTATGCAGGAAAACAAAACTATATTGTAGAAAATGCTGCTTGATTTTAACAATTTTTAGATATTTAGAAACAAGAATAAAAATAAGTAATAAAAGCATATTTTGCAGTGTGCTTGAAATGGGACCTTCATATGACTGTTGCTATTAAATATCACCCACAAATCTTTGACTGAAATGAAGTGTGAACAAACAAACAAACAAACAAATCAAACTCATGAAGGCTTGGAACCACATGAGAGTGATCAAATGCTCTGTAAATCTTTGGGTGAGCTGTCCCTTTAAGAGTGAATGTCAACATATTCATAGTTTTGAATGTTACCATGTTTATTTACCATGCAGTTATTGGCATTTTCACTATTACCCAACACGGACGTCAAGATTCAGACAGTCACATTCACATGTGTGGGTTTGACAGAGTGGGTATAATGACGTAAACTCCATATATTATATCTGTCCTGCAGGGCTCTCTGCTGGTTCTGACCACTCTTGCCGGTCCGAAGTCTCTGAGAGATGAAACCAACCAGCAGTTCTACGCCCTGCTGCTAATGTGTGTTCTGGTGACGCCAAACCTCCTGATGTTCCTCAAGGCCTTGTGGAAGTGTGTCTTCAAGAGCTACGTGGCTCCAAACCCAAGGACACTGGGAATCGTGAGTTGACACAAACTCCTGTAATGCACATTTTGTAGTTGTGGTTGTCAGTAACCAGTCAATCTTAAGAGGGAGTGGTAAAATGACACAGACTCAGGGTAAAGCAGACACTCTTTAGATCTTGAGTTAGAACAGTCTAGAGCACATCACGGTGGAGCTGTGATAACAGGGTTTACAGGACAAAACTACTGCAATGGCCAATCAAAACTAGACCAAAATAACCAAACACATATTCAGACTGAAGTGAACCCCAAACTTGAGGAATTCATTTAAAGTTAATAAATATTTTTAAAATGTCAAATAAACTCGGAAGATATTCCTAATTAATCTGTAGCTGCTGGACGTTCGTCTGTAGGGTGCTTCTACTGTTTTAGTTAATATTTAGCAATCATTCTGGAGAATCATAGCAATCTATCACAAAGGAAATCAGTTGCATCCCGAAACACACACTATACACTTATACGCTCAAATGTGTAGTTTCTAAGCATAATTCATGCAATATGTCAAACCTTTAAACAGTAGAATAAAAAACAACCCTCAGCAAGTGGTTAAAAGTAACCCAGTTTCACTGGAAAACTACAGACTGGGCAGCCTTTTATAATATCTTCCAATAATTAAATTTGTTCTGTTATTTTATGGGTTTCCTGACTCCATGGTTCAGCCGCTGCACTAGAAGACGTTCCCCAGCCCATGTTATTAAACACAATCATGACTTGTTGACAGGGCAGTAAATGTAAGTGCACTATAAACATCTCCTGCTGTTCATGCTTCCTCAGGTGTGTGGGATTGAGGCGCTGGTGGCGCTCGGGACCGCAGTGCTGGTGCTCATTGTGATGCCAAACCTTGACATCCTCACAAACCTGTGCATCCCGGGCGGGATCTGCATCTTTTCAGCCGTGCTCCAGATCGCCTTCCGTCTGCAGTCGCGGAGATGGATGATCCTCTACCCCATCTGCTCCCTCATTCTAGTGGTCAGCGGATACTTTCTGCTTGGCATCGACTACTACGTGAGAGAGAAAACTTATATCAAACATTTCGCTGAAAACTTTGAGGAACTGGATGATTATATGTCCTACGTATATGTCGGCGTTGCTATATTTGCATCTCTGCTGGTTTCCCTGAACTGGTGGGAGAACCCTTTTCAGGCCAGCACCAACATTCAGGAGATGCTCAGTGAGCTGGACACATTTAGGGACACTGCTTATGTGTTCACCAGCTTCATCCGTATAGTCGTGACTCTGGCCGTGTACTTCCTGTATTTCTGTGTTTTCGCAGAAAACCCAATCGATTGGAACGCTTACACTCAAGCCAGCAAAGCCACGCAGGAGATCGCCCTCGGCCTGTTTTTCCTGCAGGCCTTCTGCTCGGCTGCGTGCCACTGGTTTGGTGTCGTGGCCTGTAAGATCCACGCAATGAAATTTGGCTTTGCTCTGCCGGTGTCATTAATCGGTCCAGCAACTCTGATTCTGGGCATCATCCTGTTCGTGACTCAGTCTGCACAGTTTAACCCTTCACCTGAAATCGCCGCCATAATCAAAGGAAACATCACCAATGACTTCTGGCCATTTTGCTATGAACTTAAGTCTCTCAAAAATGTCAACACCACCCCAGTTGTGATGCTGGAGATCTCCTATAGCATCTGCAAGACCTCGCTGAACAATCCGTATGACATGTGGCCGTTCTCGATGCTGGCGCTGGAGGGGGTGTGCATGTGGCTGGCGCTCGTCTCCTGCACATATTACATCTGGAAAATCAAGGTGCAGAGAATCGAGCGCACATCGCTGCTCTTCGTACGCCGCCTGTACGAGTCCGCCTTCATTGACATCTCAATGCTACTCAACACTAAAATGAAGGTCATTCGCACGGCGAACCGAGAGAGGTACGTGCATCCATGCAACACGCATATATGATAATGACATTTTCAGTAATAAACTGTAAAGATCTGTTGAACAAACAGTACAGTGATAGCATGATGTCAGTGATGATCTAACCATGTCCTCCTTCTTTCTTTTAAGTAATAACGACGTTGAACTGGAAAACTGTGTCATTTACCTTTGTGCAACAATGTGGCATGAAACATATGATGAGATGCTGAAAATCTTGACTTCAATGTTCAGGTATTTGGACAGTCATGGTCAAGTATTATAACTGCGTTACCCAGATGCTCAAATTCCTCAAATATTGTGCTCAAATCCCTCACATATTGTGCTACCAACACTATTGTTGTATTGATTTAGAGTATGCAACACTATGCAACTTTCTCTCACCGACTCCACCTAAATGGAGCTGCCTGTTACCAGCAAAGCTGATCGCACTGTTCCAAAGACTGTAGATGTACGGTTCATTGGCTGGACTAAGAATGGGGAAAGTGCAACAAGATTTCAGAATTCTAGATTCCCCCATTCATTTAGACAGGGCTTTAGTCTTGGATGAGCTGCCTATGGGCATTGCCAATCTGACCGCTGAGTGAACAGACTTGCCTTGAAAGAGACCTTGACTGTTCTCCATGTCTACTGTTCCACTGGCAGGGATTGCATGTGTAATTTCAGGAGGCAGATCTAGAGGACGGCAACAGCAGAATTCACCTAGTTAAAGTTAAAACATTATTGTAGGTTTCATTACTGCTGCCTTAAGGTTGAGTTTGGGCGATATTACAGCCTCACATCACACCGAATTACACTGGTAGCACAATCTGATGGGGAGCATATTTGGTTACAGATATTTGCAATGTGCTTTTTGAAGTTCCACAATCTGAGCAGGTCAGGAATCCAGGTTCAGTCCTTATTGATTTGGCTTTCCTTGTTGGTTTCAGATTGGACAGATATCGAGGGGATCCGAAGGAGGAACACAAGGATTGCTTTGACTTTGAGTGCCATATTTACGTTGACGACGCCTTCATGATAGAAAAAGACTCTGGAACAAAGTTTGTCAACACCTATGTTGAAGACCTCATACATGTTGTGATGGAGGTGTACAGGTAAGGCAGAACTCTCTATTATCAGTCATGAGGGAATAATAATAAGCTACTGATCATAAATCAACTGTTCCTGCGCTCAAGGGTGTTCACCAATAAGGAGCCCGATGAGGTGTCTATCATTGAGACGCCGTACGGAGGTCGACTTGTGTTCGTCATGCCGGAGGGAAACATGCTTTACGTCCACCTGAAAGACAAACAGCTGATTCGAAATAAGAAGAGATGGTCACAGGTGAAACTCACAGTCTTACTCCTTTATTTGCAACCCCTCATGATGTTGATCTGAACCAAACTGAACACCTGTGCATCTGCAGATCATGTACCTGTACTACCTGCTCGGCTGGAAAGGATACAACGTCAAAAACCCCCAGAAAATAACAGTAAGTGATCATTATGTCTATCAGTGACGATTGATAAGTAATAATCAGGATAATGTGCATCCAGCCGGTGGTTAATTCAGAATAACCCCTTCAGTCTTTAACATTTGTTTATGTGCTCACAGTATTTCCACACACTCAGATTAAAGCTGATATGAATTATTGCTGATGTAAAGTAGTGAAGTTCTGCATTTGTAAATCATCTTTAGCTTCACACATACAGTGTAAGTGTTTTAATGTGTGTGTTCTTACAGAGACAAAACAATCCCTGCCGTGCCAGTCTTGTTTCACTGGATAGTGAGACCTATTTACTACCTGGTCTGGTTAATGACAGTAAGAGGAGGCATATATCTGATGACAACACCTACATCATGGCTCTGGACGGAGACACAGACTTCCACCCGAAGGCTCTGATTCTGCTGGTGGACCGATTGAGGATGTACGACAATGTGGGCGCAGCTTGCGGACGCATTCATCCTACTGGAATGGGTAAGATCATGTGTTTACTGTCATCTCCTGAATGCTTTTCTTGTGTTAGTTTTTGTCTTGTTTCGAGTCCAAATATATAAACATTTTTAAATCAAGAAAATATTAAAAGTATAGTGTTGTTTTCAGAAATAATGAGTCAAAATATGCAAGTTTTTCCTTAAAACAAGCAAAACAATCTGACAATGGGCTGAGCAGAATAATGTTATATCAAAACTAAAAACTAGATGATATGTTTCGCCCCATTGTCAGATAATTTAGCTTGTTTTAAGGAAAAACTCACTGATTTTGACTTATTAAACTGGACAGGATTGTTTGCTCGTCTATAAAAAGCTTCTTGATTTAAGAGTTTTGATGTAAGCACATAATATTTCACATTCATGTTGCTGTTAAGGGTAACACTTTACTTGAAGAGGTGTTCATAAGGCCGTCGTGACACCTTTGTAATCATGATTTATAGTCTTGAATGAGATTTTATGCATGTTTATGACAACTGTTATTAAGTGTCATTAGGTCAGTTATGTCATTTTAAATGCAAAGCTCAATGATGTCTTTAGCATGGCAGCTTGACATTTTCAAGACAACATAACTTGTCATAAACCTGTCATAAACATGACTGTCATGAGGTCATTATAATTGTGATGAATATTTTTATCAGTTTTATTTTGGCATTAAAGTTTCTCATGAAATGTCAATATTTTTAGGTTGTCATTAATATTTTGAAGAGTTTAGATGCAAAACTCTCTAAATCCGTTTGATATTTTCTTCTAAACTTAGCATTTTTCTCTGACTCTTGTGTGTGCAGGCTCAGATTGTTTACTTTTATACTGACAAAAAAAGTTCTTTTTATTGCCTTTAAAGTGAAATACTTGAACATAAATTTAGGAGGCTGAGAAAAACGCTCATTTTAGGAGAACATTTCAGATGGTTTTTGTGTCTGAACTCTTCATTTAATGACAAATTCAACTCGTGCCACTGTAGTTGAGGTCAAGAAAAATATTAATCATGTTTATGGCTGGTTTATGACAGGTTATGTAGTCTTGATAGTGTCAAGTTGTCATAACACAGACAAACAATATCATCTTTGCATTTAAAATGACATGACTGAGCTAATGACACTTCATAACAGTTGTCATAAGCCTGCAGTTACTGTATATTGATAGAATTGTCAGTATTATGAACGTTTCATAACAGTCTTCTGAAGTGTTTCCCAGTTGTGTAACAGTATTTCACAGTAATGAAGAAATAAGAGACTAATTACACAGCAGATAATGATGCACATGTGTATAGACCTGCTGTTCAAACCCTGATCGCAAAACAAAGTCCAGTGGCATAAAATCACACCACACCACCCATACTGGGAAGATGCATCCACAAGATAGCTAATCTCAACAAAACATGACAGTCTCCTTTTACAGTGGGATAATAACAGCGCTCAGCTATCAGCAAGAGTTAGCTGGAAATAAACCACCTTAAAGGCGTTTGATATGAGTAGTGTGATATAATATAATGTATAAGAAACAATATATAAAGAATACTGAACCAAACTCGTACTACAGTCGCACATGTGATTATGATTAAAGCTCATAATATTGTATATAATGATCAATTTCTTACATGTACAATCATTTCACTTCAACACCTCAGTGTCATCAGAAGCCATGGCTGTTGATTTGGACTCATTTATTTTTAATCTAATAAACCTGTCACCATTCATTCATTCATTCACTGCCATTATATGAATGACATGTGCTATTGTGAATTTGACCATCAGATGTGATGTGAGTTTGATTAGATGTGATGTGAGTGTGATCAGATGTGACGTGTGAATGTGATCAGATATGATGTTGTGAATGTGATCAGATGTGATGTGCATGATTGGATGTGATGTTGTGAATGTAATCAGATGTGACATTGTGAATTTGATCAGATGTGATGTGAGGGTTATCAGATGTTGTGTTGTGAATGTAATCGGATGTTGTGATTGTGATCAGATGTGATGTGTGATGTAGTAAAGGTGATCGGATGTGATGTGATGGTTATCAGATGTGGTGTTGTGAATGTGATCGCATGTTGTAATTGTGATCAGATGTGATGTTTCAATGTGATCAGATTTGATGTGTGATGCAAATGTGATCAGATATGAGGTGTGACGTGAGTGTTATCAGATGTGATGTTGTGATTGTGATGTGAGTGTTATTAGATGTGATGTTGTGATTGTGATGTGAGTGTTATTAGATGTGATGTTGTGATTGTGATCAGATGTTGTGATTGCGATCAGATGTTGTGATTGTGATCAGATGTAATGTTGTGAATCTGATGTTGTGTGATGCGAGTGTTATCAGATGTGATGTGATTGTGATCAGATGTGATGTTGTGAATGTGATCAGATGTTGTGAGTGTGATCAGATGTTGTGAGTGTGGTCAGATGTGATGCTGAGAGTGTTATCAGATGTAATGTTGTGATTGTGATGTTTCAGGACCGATGGTGTGGTATCAGAAGTTTGAGTATGCGGTGGGCCACTGGCTCCAGAAAACAGCAGAGCACGTGTTCGGTTCAGTTCTTTGCAGTCCTGGATGCTTCAGTCTGTTCAGAGGATCTGCACTGATGGACGACAACGTACTGAAGAGATACACAACTAAAGCCACACGAGCATCTGAGTATGTGCAGTACGATCAAGGTAAACAAACCACAGCCTGTTGTGGTGTTACAAAGATTTCAGTAACTGTCATCCGTAAAGGTTCCGTCAGAGTAATCAGATCACACTTACATTTTAAAAAGGAGGATATTATCATGATTACAATCCTGAATTTTAAACAACATAAAGTGTATTATTAGTTTTATACAGTGCAAAATTACTTTCATTTTATGTCCAAATATCTAAACAAATAATAAAGTGAGAAGTATTGTCTTTTAATATTAGTGTTTTTATAGAAATGAGTCAAATTAAGTGAATTTTTCCTTAAAACAAGCTCAATAATGTAACATTGGCAGAGTGTTTCAAGGAAAAACTCACTTTAATTTCGACTCATTTCTGAAAAGAAGACAATAACTTTTACTTGTCAATTTTTCTTAGATATTTGGATTATAAACAAGAGAAAAACTGGGAAAAGTGGGTCATTTTAACTCGAAGAGTGAATATTATAGAGAATTATAGACTGCAGAAGGGTTAAATGGAAAATGCACTAGTGTAAATACCACTGTACTGCGTGTTGTGGTGCTTCTGCAATACTGATTAAGTGTGAGTGTAGAAACTGTGGATCCTGTAAGCTCCAGCAATGTGTGTGTGTGTGTGTGTAGGGGAGGACCGCTGGCTGTGCACTCTCCTACTGCAGCAGGGCTGGCGGGTGGAGTATAACGCCGCCTCGGACGCCTACACCAACTCTCCACAGGAGTTCAAGGAGTTTTACAACCAGAGGCGGCGCTGGGGTCCGTCAACCCTGGCCAACACCCTGGACCTGCTGCACAGCGGGAAGGAGACGGTCAAGAGGAACACCTCCATATCCATGCTCTACATCCTCTATCAGATCTTCACCGTGGCCTCCTCCATCCTGGGACCCGCGTCGGTCACCCTCATGATCGCAGGTACATCGTCAAGCTCTGGGTCAATGTAAAGGTGCATTCGGTCACACTCTGTTCTGAAAACAGCTGTTCTTACAGCTGTTTTGTCTTGTTTCTAGACCAAATATTGAAAAAATACATTTAATCAAGAAGCATTTTCTAGACAATTAAAACATATTAAAACATCGTATTGTTTTCAGAAATAGTCAAAATAAAGCAAAATAATCTGCCAATGAGATAAAATAAACTTAATTCAAAGTGAAAACAAGATTATTTAGCTTGTTTTAAAGAAATAACTCGTATAAATGCACCTATTAATAAGAAGGATTATTATTATTGTTGTTTTTGTTATTATTATTATTGTTGTTATTATTGTTGTTGTTATTATTATTATTATTGTTGTTGTTATTATTATTATTATTATTATTATTATTATTATTATTATTATTATTATTATTATTACTCATATTATTGTTATTATTATTATTATTTTTATTGTCGTTATTATTGTTATTATTGTTATTATTGTTGTTGTTATTATTATTATTGTTGTTGTTGTTATTATTATTATTACTAATATTATTATATTATTATTATTATTATATTATTATTATTATTGTTATTATTTTTATTGTCGTTATTATTGTTATTATTATTATTGTTTATATTGTTGTTGTTATTATTATTATTATTGGTGTTGTTATTATTATTATTGTTATTCTTATTGTTGTTGTTTATTATTGTTATTATTATTATTATTATTATTATTAAGTCACTTTAAATCACTTAACATTGTCCCGAAAGCAATCTTTTAACTTGTCCAGAAAATGCAGAATTTTTGGATGTTTGGAATAGAAACAAGACCAAGAGCACATTTAATTATCTAACTTTACTATTAAATCAGGTTGAGCTGGAAACCATGTCACATCTGACGGCTTGTTTTGCCAGTGTTACCTTGTTAAGCCCCGCTCACATTTTAATAATCCTAAAGGACTGTAGCAGGTCAAAAACCAAAATAAGCATGCTAGACCTTCAGTGATGATGCTGTGAAGCACCACAGACATCCACTATGACACCCTACATAAGACAAGAAGAAACTGTTGTATATTGTGTCCGCCATCCATTTGTTGTTTACGAATCCCCACGACACCCTTCATCAAGCAGATCTTCTGAAAATCATGAGGAAATGGTGGATTTTCCCAGAAAGACTGTGTATTAAATATACGCTCCTGTGTACATTTAGTCTGCTAATTTCCTTTCCTTCCATTTCAGGAGCGTTCCAGTTTGTGTTTGGCGTATCCGGCACTCTCTCCATCGTAATCGCTGTCATCCCTCCAGTGTTTTACATGCTCATCTGTTTTCTGGCCAAACCCAATCTACAAATCACCATCGCCGCCATCCTCAGCGTCATTTACGCCTTCCTGATGACGGCGTCCTTCTTCGCCATCATCGGTAATCATCCTTCATGTTGTATTTGAGGCGTGTTGAATATGTGCTCGTAACACTGCATCTCCTCACGCTAGGTGACATGGTCATCCAGGGCACATTTATAACTCCCACCGGCCTCTTCCTGGTGTCCGGCGCCATCCTGTACATGGTGACGGCGGTGCTCCACCCGCAGGAGTGCACGCTGATCATCTACGGCCTGATGTACTTCATCTGCATCCCCAGCGGGTATCTCCTGCTCACCATATACTCGCTGGTCAACATGCACATCGTGTCCTGGGGCACACGGGAGTCCAACAAGGGCAAGGAGCAGAAAAAGCAGGTGGGCGTGGTGTGCAACCGCGACTGCAGGATGTGCTGCTGGGATGTCAAAATACAGGTGACGCAGGAGACTGAAAACCTCATCCTTCAGCAAATGCAGCAGGCCGTCAATCCAAACGCCGCCGCCGCCACCGCAGCTAAAGCGGAGCCTGAAGAGCCGGCGACTCTGAGCGCCGCTGAAGAACACAGCAGTGTGGAGATCCACAGACACGTCCAGACACAAAACCTGGAGAACAAGAAGGACCAGACCAAGGAGGATCTCAACAAGGACAACAGGGAGAAAGACTCGGAGTCTGAGAGAAGGTGAGAGGATGCAGCCTAAAGGCCCTGGTGTACTCAAGTCTTCATTTAAAGTATACTGTCTTCAAAACGTTCAGTAGCACATCAGTAATGACGGCTCAATGCTGTTTAGGAGATGAAATGAACAATAGTTTGCTTTGGTGAGCTGTTTAAACAGCAGACTGACGTGTTTTTAGCCGGATGTTGATGAAACTACATCATTTCAGTCCTTTTATTGATCGCATTTGAAGAATATTGTGGTCACTGTCTCCTAACTACATGCAATGTGAAGCTGCGACACGTGACAGAAGCTAAATCATTCCGCAACAGCAGTTCACGACTGAATAACAGCCTAAACTAAACAATAATGATCAGCAACTGCTGACAGTGAGCTTTATTCAGTGTTAAAGGCTCTCAGTGTGAGTTTGAACACCATTTAACCTGATATTTACTGTCATTCTGAAAGCAGAAGCAGATATAGCTGCGTATAGATGTGTCCTTCAGGTGGTACTACATTTGATTTACCACACAACTGTCTGAATAGTGTGCTCTATATAGTATGAACGGGATTGGGATGTACTACATCCACTATTTGTCATATCACTTGTGGTGCATTATGGGATAGCGTACTAGAATCTCCCCCAAAGTAGTAGGTCCTCCGGGTGTTTTTACAATACTAAGAATTCGGATCGGTGACACGGTGGCTCAGTGGTCAGCACTGTGCCCTCACAGCAAGAAGGTCTCTGGTTCGAGTCTCGGCTGGGTCAGTTGGTGTTTCTGTGTGGAGTTTGCATGTTCTCCCTGTGTTGGTGTGGGTTTCCTCTGGGTGCTCCGGTTTCCCCCACAGTCCAAACACATGCGCTATAGGGGAATTGATTAACTAAACTGGCTGTAGTGTATGAGTGTGTGTGTGTGAATGTGTGTATGGGTGTTTTCCAGTACTGGGTTGCAGCTGGAAGGGCATCCACTGTGTAAAACATATGCTGGAATAGTTGGTGGTTCATTCCACTGTGGTGACCCCTGATTAATAAAGAAAATAAATGAATTCTGATATTCTCCTCGGCTCACACACTGTTTTCCACATACAGTAGGGAAGTGTGTGATTTGAGACGCAGCCGTAGTTTACTTCAGATCTTGGAATCGGGTGCAAGCAGAGAAATCTCTTGTCGCTGTGATGGTATGGTGCCACATGCTGTTAGGACACGCTGTAAAACTTCTTAACCTTCATAAACTGATTCTGACTCCATCTTACAGCAGCAGCTCCAGCAGCTCTGAGAAGAAGACGGACACGTTTAATGACGACACCGACTACGAGGACACCGACTACGATGATGACGACGAGGATTATGATTATAATACTGTGGAGCCCAAAGAAGTTGTGCCTGAGAGCGGTAAGAGACGGCGTCAGATCACTCGTGTGTTTGGCAGAAATCTTCAAATCCACCCTAAAGCTGACTGGTGTCCAGTGGAGAGCAGAGAGAGCTCCTGCATGAGCATTTATTAATTAAACAAATCTGATGACACGGTTACCTGTACAACATTACCCCCAGACCTGCTGCGGTCAGCTCCACTGTTACCGGTGTAGAGGTTTATCTTGTTTCTAGTCCAAATATCTAAAAGTTCTAACATCAACAAGCTCTAAATCTGGTCTCGTTTACTGAAATAATTAAGTATAATGAAGAGAGTAAATCTGATAATGGGGGAAGCAGAGTAATCTAGTTTAATTTACTCCATCCTCAGATTATTCTGCTTGTTTTAATGAGAAACTCTCTTCAGTTTGACTCATTATTTCTGTAAACAACACTAGATTTAGAGCTGGTCTAGATAATGCTTCTTGATTGAAGAGTTTGTAGATATTTGGACCAGAGTCAGAACTCTGAGTAAGAGCACATGTTTTGCAGTGGATCTCCTCTGATGTTGGTGTAGAGTTGCTCTGAGCATTGATTTATTATTCACATGTGTGTGTGTGTGTCCAAATGCACAGCGTGGGTGGAGCCTGTGAAGAGGGAGTTCCTGAAGAAACTGACCTACGCCAATCTGAAGAGGAACCTTCAGGAGCAGATCCGCTACACGCTGAGGAACAAGAACCAGGAGGACCTGTGCGAGGAGCTGGTGCTGATCCTGACCGACACGCTGAACGACGAGCTGAAGGATAAAGTGGGTCCTGAAGACGTCTTGACCGAGACGCAGCTGGAGGAGCTGCAGTACGCCCTCAATGAAGCGGCGCGGCGCATCGTCAAGACCAACCGCATCGAGACCGGCTCGCAGCGGGTGGAGCGGCGGGTCAAACGGGGCATCGAGAGGACGCTGGTGGCGCCGCAGGTGGAGAAACTCTCCGAGGTGAGCATTCAACACACACTGAGAAACATCTGCTCTTACTCTGACAGTCGCTGAATTGACCTGGTGCTGCAGTGTTTGAGCTGCAGTCTCGGTTAAACTCATATTGACATGACATTTCAAACGGAGGATGTTCCTCTATCATCATCAGGATGAGCATGATTTCTGGGAGAAGCTGTTGGACCGTTACCTGAAGCCCATTCAGGATGATAAAGCTCATCTGGAGGAGGTGACGCGGGAGCTCAAGTCTCTGAGGAACAAAGTAAGCAGAGAAATGAAGAGCAGTGTGTTTCCCCTGTGCTGTGTCTATCTTCATGTGTTCTCTGTGTCTGCAGGCAGTGTTTCTTTACTTCATCATTAATGTCCTGTGGGTCGTAGCCACCTTCTTCCTTCAGGCCATCGGCAGTGATGTTCTGAGCATAGAGATCCCCAAATATTACCCCAATAAAACCCTGGCCCCGGACCCCCTGAGGGTGGAGCCGCTGAGTCTGATGTTCCTGCTGTCCTTTGCCGTCCTGCTGATCGTCCAGTTTCTGGCTATGCTTTACCACAGGTACCACTATCAGTCCATTAATACATATATAAGCACTGCACATATACGGCGGATGTGTTGAGCTATTATTCCTCAATAACAGGATCTTAAGAGTTTTGATAACGGCATTAATTATATCAGGTCATGTGTGAAAGCAGTGTCTGTATGTGTATTTGGGCACATTTAGTCTCAGGAATATGATCTTCACAGCTCTTATTGATGGATATATTTGTAGTTTCAGTTCCAGGAAGATTTAGGAAAACTGAAGTGAAATATACCTGTACTTCTGTAATGTCTCCTCTCCTGTATGGATGTTGAAGCTGTGGTGTTTGTGATTGCAGGGTCTACACCCTCATCCATGTGGTGTCGTACAGAAGCTCAGAGAAAAACTACAAAGAGAAAGACGAGGTCAGCAACGCTTCATTCAGCCGCTGTTTCTCCTCTAAACTCTTCCTGAATGTTGTGATGGGTTTATTGTTGACAGGAGGATGAAGAGGATGCGCTGATCTTGGGGAACGTCATCCCCAGCAGTCTGGTGATCACCGGAGACGACCTGTTGAACGGAGACTCCTTCATTCCGAGTTAACGGAGCATCGGTGGAAATTACCCAGTGATTTCACACACACATGACGAGAGAGTCAGGCGGATCAACAGCACACGCCTGACGCTGGAGCTGGGGTTTGTTTACTGTACATATTTGCACTGAAGAGTCACGTTTGTATCTATACTTTAAACAGTGTTTTACTTCTGATCAAATGTCTTCATATTTTACTTTGTCATAATAAATATCCTTCAACAAACTGCTGCACAAGAGCTCATGTGTGTTCAAAACCACCGGAGATATCTCTACACGTCTGGCTGTAGATCTGAACTAGTTCTCTTTTTGATCTGTAGTTCTTAAGGAACACTTACAGGGAACCTATTATTCCCCTTTATACAAGCTGTAAATGCGTCTCTGCTGTGTCTAGAGTGTGTGTGTGTGTGTGTGTGTGTGTGTGTGTGTGTGTGTGTGTGTTTGAGCTGAGAACACACACAGATAATGTTCTCCAGCTCTCTGAAACTGACCCTTTTGATCCTAATCGTGGTGTTTTGGTGACTGTCACTTTAAATGCAAATGAGATTGTGCTCTCTTCAGAAGAGGGCGGAGCTACAGATGCATATGCATGAGCATAGTGACAGATGTAAAACAGCAGTGTGTGTGTTGTCAGTGCTCCTGTCGCTCCTCATCTAAAACTCCACATCTATAATCCTCTTAGTCTATACTGACATTATCTTCAGCAGCTCAAACACTCTAATGGCTAATGGACAGACGGCTGCTTCTCACTCAGGGCTGCTGTTTATGCTAATGAGATGGAAACTAGTGGGCGGGGCTTTCCCCCTCTGATGTCAGTCAGTGTTTCCTTCATCATGTCTGATGATAAATAAATAATCATTATTCCTGTTAAAGGTCTAACAGATAGATCAATAGACAGATGAACAGAACAATAAAGTCATTATTACATGTTTAATTATTTCTCCATATTCATCTCTAATACACTGATCATCTCACTGTGTGCAAATAAATTAACCCAATACTCCTACATTACAAACTGAGCTGCTGTAAGGCTTCAAATGATTAACAGAGAGAGAAATGGCATAAACCAAACCGCTGTGTGTGTGTGTGTGTGTGCGTGTGCGTGTGCGTGTGCGTGTGTGTGTGTGTGTGTGTGTGTGTGTGTGTGTACAGTTATTTATTCATGTGCTCAAACTGTGGATCTTCCAGCAGAGGTTGATGATGATGATGATGAAGATCACTTGGCCATCTTCTTCTCCATGCTGAGGAGACAGAAACACACCACAGTGTCACACAAACACTCGTTCTGCATCTGCTGTTCGACTATCATCATCAGTGACAGGTTTATCTTCATGATGGCCCTCATGTCCAGCTCTGTACACAGCAGATGATGATGATGATGATGATGATGAGTGTGCTTGTGTTAGATCAGGGCTGACCCTGTTCCTGGAGCTCCACCCTCCTGTATACTTCAGTTACATCCCATCTCAAACACACCTGCCTGTAATTATCCTGTGTAACGCTGCGCTCACACTGCACTGATCTCCTCAGACCTCCATTTATACTCATGTGACTGCGTCAGGACCAATCAAAGATTAAAACAGGACCTCTCTGGACAGAAATGTAAAATATGGATCAATCGCTGGCTTTATTAATGTCTAATCTTGTTTAATGCCGCCCCTTTCTCAGCGCTGCACAACAGAATTTCACATGCTCAAACTCCAGTGCGACCGCAGCTTTATTCATGTCCTGATTAAGTGTTTCAGGTGTGTTTAATCAGGGCTGGAGCGGAGGTCTGCAGGTGGGCTGAGTGAGGCTTCATGAAACACTGATAGTCAAAGCACACAGCGGTGTCTCATTACAGAGGCTGCATCCTCCAGAACATGCAGACTTCATAGGTGAGTCCATCAGTCCACACAGGCTGACCGAGTGTTTTAAATGAGAGGATCTCGTCTACAGAGGACAGATCTCTCCGTCTCGTTAATAAGCCATAAGAAAACCTCTAATGACCTTCCATAGTGATTTTGAGTGATCCTGAAGGTAAAGCAAGGTTTACAGATGCTGGAAATACACTTCCTTACATCCAGAAATAAAGTAAACTGTGTAAACTCCTCTTCAGTCAGACGTGTCCTGCTCCTCATGATTTTAACATGTGTTTAGGGTTGGCACCTATAGCCTAGTGGTGAAGTGCTCCAACATACAGCACCGAGGTGCTCACGGCGACCTGAGTTTGATTCCCAGCTCGAGGTCCTGTGCCGATGCTTCCCCTCTCTCTGCTCTCTCTGCTCTCCTGTCTGTTCTTCAGTGTCCTATAACATTAAAGGTGAACCCCCCTAAACACTCATTAAAGAGCATGTGTTTAGATCTCTGAGTAAATAATCCCTAATCCATAGATTTAATCGGCAGTGTTCTTATAACAGCGCCCTGTAGTTATCAACACGTGAGGAATCTCGGGTCATCTGATGCTGTGAAGGACCCATCCATCCTCCACTAGCTGGGAAGCGATGGACACATTGTGAGGTGTGTAAGGAGCCTCGAGTTTCTTTGGAATGAGACAGCCTTCGTCACGCCGTGATGACGCAGCGCACCGAATGCAGCCCTCAGAGGATGCAGCCTCTGAAATGAGACACAGCCGATGTGTTGAAGCGTCGTACCCCGTCTCTGACAGCGAGTGGTCTTTTGTATGTGCTGCTCTGGAACAGCTTTAGTAAAGAAACTCACACAAGCTGAGGAATCACCCCCCCCCGCGCTGTACAGCTGAGGGGTACGGCGGATTAGTGAAGCGCTCAGAGTTCCTGACTAGCATGCAGAGCTAACGGGTTCAGATCCAGGCTGCTGCAGCTATAATGACGGTGTGAAATGCTCTGTTATTGTAACGTGTTTTAACACTGATCGAACACTTCATCAGTAAATATGTCTCGTTTTGCTCATTAAACAGGCTGGGTTGTCATTGATTTTCCATTTATTGTACTTTATTAATGTCTAACCCTGACACTGAACCCAACCGTCACCCTACTGTACAGATATTAATCACGGTTATACAGTAATGACAATGAGGCTGTACTGACGGCGTATCCACAGCTGTATCCTATCTAGACTACACTATACAGCAGTCACATTATTAATACATGAACCATCATGTCAGAGTGATGCTACATGTCAGGGTTCAAACCTAAAAGCCAAATACAGCACCGTAACCATGTGCACACACGCTCCACTAGGCTATACGAGACCCTCTATTCTGACCCTGTCAGTCAAACACTGATTCACCAGGTCTCCAAACGCTTTAGTCACGTGACCTGCGCGTATCAGATCCACATCAGCCATCCCTACAGGAAGGTAGATATCCAGGACAAGGTTGATCACCCCTGTGTTAGATGATGATACTAATGAGTGTACTTGTGTTAGATACTAACGAGTGTACTTGTGTTAGATACTAATGAGTGTACTTGTGTTAGATAATAACGAGTGTACTTGTGTTAGATACTAACGAGTGTACTTGTGTTAGATAATAACGAGTGTACTTGTGTTAGATAATAACGAGTGTACTTGTGTTAGATACTAATGAGTGTACTTGTGTTAGATAATAACGAGTGTACTTGTGTTAGATACTAATGAGTGTACTTGTGTTAGATACTAACGAGTGTACTTGTGTTAGATAATAACGAGTGTACTTGTGTTAGATACTAATGAGTGTACTTGTGTTAGATACTAATGAGTGTACTTGTGTTAGATACTAATGAGTGTACTTGTGTTAGATACTAATGAGTGTACTTGTGTTAGATACTAATGAGTGTACTTGTGTCAGATAATAACGAGTGTACTTGCGTTAGATAATAACGAGTGTACTTGTGTCAGATAATAACGAGTGTACTTGTGTCAGATAATAACGAGTGTACTTGCGTTAGATAATAACGAGTGTACTTGTGTTAGATACTAATGAGTGTACTTGTGTTAGATACTAACGAGTGTACTTGTGTTAGATACTAACGAGTGTACTTGTGTTAGATAATAACGAGTGTACTTGTGTTAGATACTAATGAGTGTACTTGTGTTAGATACTAATGAGTGTACTTGTGTTAGATACTAATGAGTGTACTTGTGTTAGATACTAATGAGTGTACTTGTGTTAGATACTAATGAGTGTACTTGTGTCAGATAATAACGAGTGTACTTGCGTTAGATAATAACGAGTGTACTTGTGTTAGATACTAATGAGTGTACTTGTGTTAGATAATAACGAGTGTACTCGTGTTAGATACTAACGAGTGTACTTGTGTTAGATAATAACGAGTGTACTTGTGTTAGATAATAACGAGTGTACTTGTGTTAGATACTAACGAGTGTACTTGTGTTAGATACTAATGAGTGTACTTGTGTTAGATAATAACGAGTGTACTTGTGTTAGATAATAACGAGTGTACTTGTGTTAGATAATAACGAGTGTACTTGTGTTAGATAATAACGAGTGTACTTGTGTTAGATACTAACGAGTGTACTTGTGTTAGATACTAACGAGTGTACTTGTGTTAGATAATAATGAGTGTACTTGTGTTAGATACTAATGAGTGTACTTGTGTTAGATACTAATGAGTGTACTTGTGTTAGATACTAATGAGTGTACTTGTGTTAGATAATAACGAGTGTACTTGTGTTAGATAATAACGAGTGTACTTGTGTTAGATAATAACGAGTGTACTTGTGTTAGATACTAACGAGTGCACTTGTGTTAGATATTAATGAGTGCACTTGTGTTAGATACTAATGAGTGTACTTGTGTTAGATACTAATGAGTGTACTTGTGTTAGATAATAATGAGTGCACTTGTGTCAGATACTAATGAGTGTACTTGTGTTAGATAATAATGAGTGTACTTGTGTTAGATAATAACGAGTGTACTTGTGTTAGATAATAACGAGTGTACTTGTGTTAGATAATAACGAGTGTACTTGTGTTAGATACTAACGAGTGCACTTGTGTTAGATATTAATGAGTGCACTTGTGTTAGATACTAATGAGTGTACTTGTGTTAGATACTAATGAGTGCACTTGTGTCAGATACTAATGAGTGTACTTGTGTTAGATATTAATGAGTGCACTTGTGTTAGATACTAATGAGTGTACTTGTGTTAGATACTAATGAGTGTACTTGTGTTAGATAATAATGAGTGCACTTGTGTCAGATACTAATGAGTGTACTTGTATTTGATGAGTCTGCTGCCCTGGATGAGCTGTGCGCCCTCATTAGTGAAGTGGCAGGCGAACAGGAGCCAGTTTCTGGGCTGCACTTTATAGGCGAAGCGCATGAAGAGGAGAGAGTAGCAGGTCAGAGCTGCGGACACAACAGAGGAGGAGGAGAAGAGGAGTCAGTCCACACCTTCACATTCTGCTGTTCCTCACACACACACACACACACACACACACACACACACACACACATTTGAACTCTCTCACAAACACACCTTTGAACCCTCACACACTGACATTACTGTCACACACACACACACACAGTTACACAAGCACTGCAGGGGTGTGTGTGTGTGTGTGTGTGTCCTACCGAAGGTCATGCGTCCGCTGATGATCTCTGGACTCTTCTTCATATCACTGATGGCAGCGATGGGCAGACCCCAGTTGGCCACCGGACCCCAGAAATGCTGAAAACACACACACACACACACACACACACACACACTTATATAGCGAGGGTTGGCCAGAGCTGTGCTGATGAACGCTTCAGAGACTCAGACTCACCGTGCTGGAGTGCAGATCCAGAAGACCAGCAGATCAGCAGCAGAACACACACACACACACACACACACAAAGAAATCAACACAGTTAATGCAGAGGCTCTGTAAACACTGCACGCACACGCACACACACTCTCTCTCACTCACTCACACACACACACACACACAACTATCCGACCATTAGTACATAAAGTAAAGGGCACACTTTCAGCATATCACAGTTAAAATAATCAAAATAAAATATCAAGTGTGTGTGTGTGTGTCAGTGTGCGTGTGTGTGTGTGTGTGTGCGTGTGTGTGTGTGTTCCAGCGCCACCTGCTGATTCACGGCAGAGCTGCGGTTTATGATCTTCACACACTATGATTAACTTTTCTCTCACACACACACAGTAACACACGCACTTTTACAAACACAAGCACACGTAGACATACACACACACAGGTGTGAATCTCTCTATAATGTCGAACGAAAACACACACACACACACACTGACCTCATCAGGTAATCTCTGAACTCTTTGCTGCGCAGATGATCCACAGCTTTGCGCGCCAGAGTTGCCGCCATTGTTCAGTCAGATGATGAAGATGATGATGATGATGGTGATGTTACAGTGGTGTGTGAATGTGGATATCAGAGTTATTATGAGGGAAACTCTGCGCGCTGCAGTCAGCAGATGAGAACTAGAGGACAGTGTCGCGCAGGCGCAGTAGCGGAATGCGTCATTTCCGGCATAAATATTGACTCGTTGCAAAAGTCCTCAAAATCACGAGAAATCAATGCATCGCCTGAAATTTCACATGCGAGCGTTAAAGAATAATACTTATATCATTAATAATAATAACAATAGCATAAAAACCACAATAATAATACTGTTGTAACGTTGTAATAACAACATGTAAATATCTGATCACAACATCTGTTATTTTATTTCGTTAAGACACTTATTCGTTTAAATCCGGGAACGTAAACAGTAAATGTGTTGTTTTAAACTGTGAATATTTTGTCTTTTCTTCGTTTTTAAACTTTATTGTTTACAGTTGTTGACCTCATAAATCGAGCTCTGCGCTGTCATTGGCTGCTGCGAGGCACGTGGTCAGGCGTCCCCGTGTGACGTGAAGCGGAAGTGAAGATGGCGCTGGACGGCTCGTCCACGTCTGTTGTTATGGCGCACGGTAACCAGTACCAGCACTCTCATGTGTCTGACTATTACAGCCGCAAGCTGAGCAACAAGCCCGATGTGGTGCCGTCCGGGGTCACCGAGAGGAAGGTGTTTCCCGCGGACAAACCGGACATGGTGGCGCTGGACGTGCTGGGAATCACAGACTCGGGTGAGCAGGTCACAGCGCCGCGGGGAGAGGAGCTGCCGCCGCCGCTTCTCCTTCTGCCGCTGTGTGTGTGTCAGTGATGATAGCTGGAGCAGGATAGATCTGTTGTTGTTGTTGTTGTTGTTGTTGTTGTTGTTGTTGTTGTTGTTTTTTTGTTGCAATAGTTGCTCATGTGTTTGTTGTTGAAGTAGTAAGTTTGTTGTTGCTGTTCTGCTGATGCTTCTTCTTCCTCTTCTTCATCATCATCATCTTCCCTTCATTGTCTTCTTGTCATCTCTTCTTCTTATTCTTCTTCATCCTAATAATATAATGTCATTCATTCAGTTCGCCACAGCAGAATGAACCGCCAACTATTCCAGCATATGTTTTACACAGCGGATGCCCTTCCAGCTGCAACCCAGTACTGGGAAACACCCATACACTCTCATTTACACACACACATTCTGGTTGTCTTGCTGGTGTTGATCTGAAGTCATAATTACATGCGTCTTCAGACTGGATAATCAGAGTAGTGTGGTGAACAACACATGTGGAGCGTTAAGATGGACGACTGTACCAATATAAACCCATCTTCACCTCAGCTGTTCTCCTTCATCTTTATCTTTGACTATTGCTTCTCTTTCTCTTCTTGTCGTCTTCCTCCTCCTCGCTCTCTAATGTGTGTGTGTGTGTGTGTGTGTGCGTGTGCTCCTGCAGATGCTCCAGTGTACAGACAGAAGCAGGAGGCTGACACTCTTGTTCTGGTGAGTTCTGGACAGCACAGTACAGCTGGACAGTACAGTCACTGTGTTCATTTGAGTCAGACAGTCATTTGTTTTGTCATTAACTTCATTAAATATGACTTGTAATCTGATTATAGTTTAACTACTTGATTAATCCCACCAGGGGTAGTTAAATTAAGGCAGGAGCATCATGATGCAACAAACACATGAAGCCAGATCACTTACAAACCATCATAACCCATAACCCAGCATGCTTCATCATGACTGCACATGTGACTGGAATGTTGAGGCGATAGTGAGCATCAGCTAAGACTGAGGACAGCTGCTGTAGTGTTCACTGTGAGTTCAGCTGAATTCCCTGACGATGACGATGATGGCGGCGATGAGGATGATGATGACTGTCGGTGGTGCAGTGTTAGTGTTCAGTAGCTCTATTAGAGGACTCAAAATGCTCCATCAGTGTTTCAGGCCTGATTAACGTGTGGAAATGTTCATGTGTGAGGTATTCGACTCTTCATCATGTGCATGTTCTGCAGAGACACTGTAAAGATTCACCTGTAGACATTACAGAGTTATTATTAAGTGCTCATGCTGTCATTATTGTGCATGTTAATCATCACCATCTGTTGAATTATTGAGTATCTGTGTGTGTCTGATGAGAACGAGTGTGTTCAGAGACCACCTGCTGCTGTTTCACTCAGTGTCACGCTTCATAGTTCATACAGCTGCTGTGAGGATTGTGGGTAGTGTAGTGTGCTGACCTCTGACCTGATGTGTGTGTGTGTGTGTGTGTGTGTGTGTGTGTCTGCAGGGGACGATCCATCCCTTCCGCAAAGCCCACCGCTCCGTCCTGGGGAAGCTGGCACAGGAGTTCAGCTTGGTGACCTCTGACCGGCGGGTACGATATTATTATTATTATTATTATTATTATTATTATTATTACTATCTGAGCTTCATTCAGAGATTTAAACACACACACACACACACACACACACACACACACACACACACACACACACAGATATGTTGATTAGAGCAGCTGTAGAAATGCAGACAGACAGGTTTACGGAGTTCTGATGATGAGCTCTGCCAGCAGGAGGCAGTGTTACACTCAATAACACACACACAGTCAGTATGAGGAGTGTGCGTGCGCATGTAGCAGTTGAGGGTAGATGGTGTTTGTGTGCTTCTGCTTGGTGTGAGTGCATTCACGGTGTGTGCACCTGTGTTGAAGGTGCATGGCGGATGTGCATATGTTGTTGTGTTTGCATGTATATTGTGTGTGTACTGGTATAAAGGATGAGCCCTGGTGTGGTCGTCTGACTGCTCCTCATGACTCCTCTCAGTGTCTGAGGATCTGCAGATGCGTCTGTGGGTTACAGGACTGAGCCATGGAGGATACCATCAGCCTGACAAACAATGCAGGTCAATACAGCAATACTGAAGTGTGTGTGTGTGTGTGTGTGTGTGTGTGTGTGTGTGTGTGTTTCAGTCGTGGAAGATCCTCCTGTTCGGTGCGTTGAATGTGGTCTGTACAGGGTGTCTGCTGATGTGGTGCAGCTCCACCAACAGTATGGGTGAGTGATCTCTACACACACACACACACACACACACACACACACACACACATCAGCTTGGGCGGTCAGGGATTTACAGTTGACTGTGTGAACTGAAGGTATAATCATGACGCTCTGACATGAGCTGTGTGTCGCTCTGCTGGATGAACACAGAACACACACACCAACATGTAGAGCTGGAGGAGTGCACACACACACTGTCGGCCTGCAGGCGGCGCTCTACTGCAGCAAGACAGCAGGAGACGTGTGTATGTGTGTGTCTAACAAGAGTGTGTCTCTGAGTGTGTGTGCATGTGAGTGTCTGATGAGTGTGTCTGACTAGAGTGTGTCTCTGATGAGTGTGTTATTATGTGTGTCTGATGAATGTGTGTCTCTGAGGATGTGTCTCTGGCAAGTGTGTGTGTGTGTTCTGCAGGGGAATGTGATACTGCAGTATTGACCTCTGCAGTGTAGATGATCTGAGTTGTGTGTGTGTGTGTGTGTGTGTGTGTGTGTGTGTGTGTGTGATCTCCTGTGTGTAGAGGAAGCAGACGCTTCACCTCACTGCAGAGTTCACTGTATATTCACTAGCTGACGGAGCTCTGTGACTGCACTGAGAGAGAGAGAGTGAGCGCTGATGTGTGTTGCTTTACTCTGAGGCGCAGGTCAACACTGACTAAAGCACATAACCAGTACCTGAGGTGATCGTGCTCATTGTAGTTGATGCTGTTGTTCTGCGGTGAGAATCAGAGACCGTTTCTATAATAGAAATGTCAGGTGATGTTTAGGACAGGAACTCTCTTTAGCATGGACAATATTCCTTTTATCACGTCGTCGCTTGTATTTAGGACACGGTGCAGGCTCCACAGTGATGCCCCTGTTGGTGTCGTCAGTCTGTGTTCGTGATGAGCCGGGTGAACAAGTGTATTAAACTAGGAGTGCAATATCTAGTTCAACCACTGGGTGTCAGTGTTGCATACTGCTCTTTTAAGACCCTTTCAGTTACGGTGCGTTCACACCAGATGCATATGAGTGAGGGTGATTTACATGTTAAATCAATGCAAAGAAGTGCATAGACATCATGCAGCGTGAATGAGGCGGCTCCAGTGACACGATTCACATGAATGAAGCGGCGTGAGCTGAGCGTTTGGCCTGTGCATTGCACATATTACTTGAGTTGGAAAATCTGAAGTTCAGCGGACATTCATGTTAACCAATCAGAAGCTTGCTCTAGTATGGTGTGATTTATGGTTACGTAGTGTGTGTCCCGAGGGGAAATCCTCTTGCTGACACCAGACAACAGCTCATCAAACTGGGCTCAGTCTGAAGCACCGCTGAAAGCCTCCATCATCCAGGTACAGTTTCTGGAGGAGTTGATGAACTCTGAGCTGGGTGCACCTTAGAACAGATCTAGTGGACTCAAGACGGACACGCTGAACGAATCTATGCTGGTTATCAGCCTTCCTAAATCACTACTCTCTCAATAAAACCCATGTTAGCCATTTAGCTATGAAACTAGAGCGTGTCGCGTCTGGTGTGAACACGGCATCAGGAAGCAGTGATGAATCGCTGCACGCCCGTCCTGTTTCTCCCACACTGAAGCGTCTTCATCTGAGTAAGTTACTGACCCGCCTCAAATAGAGCGCTCGCTCCCTAACTACAGTGTTTGATTTAGGGCATAGGTGTCAAACTCCATTCCTGGAGGGCCGCAGCTCTGCACAGTTTTGCTCCAACGCTGTTCAAACACAGCTGATCCAAATAATCGAGTGTTCAAAAGAGTCCCGAACACCATCAGCTGTGTTTGACTAGGGTTGGAGCAAAACTGTGCTGAGCTGCGGCCCTCCAGGAATTGGGTTTGAGCCCTGTGGTTCAGGGGCTTTAACAAAGACTGTAGATGACAAGGCACATCAGGTTCCAATGGGGGAAAGTGTATATAGTGAATGAAGCCCCGCCTACTAGTACAGGAGCCAATCATTGACCGCTATAGACTGATGTTTCTCCGGGGGAGGGGCTCGGTGCAGACGTGTGTTTAGGACAGTTTCTGCAGCTTCATTATGATCCTCTGGGCTCGACAAATGCCTGAACTCTCAGCCAGTGCTTACTACACACACATGAGAAATACACACACACACACACACACACACACACACACACACACAGAAAGATTGAAATCTACTCCTAAACAAACCAAACTACACTTGAAAAGCAGCGTCCTGTGCATGAAACACACACATTAAATGAGCTAGTAAACAAAGAGTTGCTATCATACTAGGAGGAGATTCAGGAATAAGTGAACTCCTTCAGAAGAGCAGCGTGATCAGACGAAGCTTTATTCAGAGGAGGAGGAGGATGATGATGATGATGATGAGGTTGGTGTCGTGATCTGGTTCATCAGTGAGGTTGGTGTCGTGATCTGGTTCATCAGTGAGGTTGGTGTCGTGATCTGGTTCATCAGTGAGGTTGGTGTCGTGATCTGGTTCATCAGTGAGGTTGGTGTCGTGATCTCCTTCATCAGTGAGGTTGGTGTCGTGATCTGGTTCTCCTCCAGTGTGCATTGGTGTAGCCATCCTGGAGAATGCAGATTCAGTCTGATTTGATCTTGTCTAATCAAAACTAAAGCGAGGGTTATTGTTTAACTGCATTAATAATTCCAAATCTGAAATGTAGTCGTGAGCTTGAGGAGATTGGGATGTTTCCCCGTGTACACAGAGTGCTAAGAGGTGCTTCAAAGATGTCTGCCGAGTGAAACGGCTGTGCCGGTGACCTTGTGTTGTCCTGCCGAGCGGCTGCGGTGTGTGTAGGATCTGTTGTGTAATTGTGTGTGATGGCGGAGGCTGTTTGGCTGGCCAGGATGTTTTTCTGGTAGCGTACGCTGTTATTCTTGCAGGAGCAGCAGTCTCCGGGCTCGCTTTCCTTCCTCCCAGCGGTGTCCGTTTCTCCGCCAGGTGTTGGCGTGTAGTTTGTCAATAAAGCTTTTAGTTTACATCTGGAGCTATCTATTGTTATTTTAATGTGCCGCGTTGACAGACACCCGAGCCGCCGCTCGATACGTGTTCCTGAGCTGCTGACAGCTGAGCGCTGCAGTTTGCCGATCTGCTTTACCGACAGAGAAAGCGGATCCTCTCGGCGGGCCCCTGCGCTGCACTCCGCCCGGCCCCGGAGCCTCTAATGCTGCGCTGCTCCCCGAGGGCCGCAGGGAAGGTCAGGGGTCCGGGACCGTCAGATGTGTTGTGATGGTATTAAATATTCAGCTACAGATCCTGGCTTGGTTTACCGCTGCGTCTTCATCTCTTCTGCATTGATCGTCTCTGTAAACATACACACGTCCCTCAGTCTGCACTGCTGCGCCGCGCTTTCATTCACACACTGCCAGGGTTGCCAGGTGTTCATAATAACCCAGGCCCAACATATAACAGCTCCAAGCACACGATGATATCAACACTGCCTCCGCATGTTCATCAAATACACATCTATAATCACGACAGACATCACACACACTGCAAAACATGAAGCGCTCAACTTTACTCTCTAGTCCAGATATATAAATCCTCTAACATCTAGTGTTGTTTTCAGAAATAATGAGGCACAATCAAGAGAGTTTTCCATGAAAATAAGCAGAATAATCAGACACTGGAGGAAGAGCAATAACCCTACGACTGAAGGAAACGCTAGTCTGTTCCTCTTCCCCACTGTCAGGTCATTCTGATTATTCAGGGAACAGCTTGATTAATTTTGACTCATTATTGCTCGTGTGTGTGTGTGTGTGTGTGTGTGTGTGTGTGTGTGTGTGTGTGTGTGTGTGTGTGTGTGTGTGTGTGTGTGTGTGTGTGTGTGTGTGTGTGTGTGTGTGTGTGTGTGTGTGTGTGTGTGTGTGCAGACTGTGGTGACTCTGATGTTTTGAACAGTGTGTCTGTCTTGTGTTTCAGCTCTGACCGCATACACGTACCTCACCATCTTTGACCTCTTCAGGTGAGTGTGTGTGTGTGTGTGTGTGTGTGTGTGTGTGTGTCCGTCTCTCCTGCTGCTCAGTCCTGTTAGGCTGAAGATCTTCCCTCTTTCTGCACATGGAGACGTCTTTAATGAAAGCTGAGATGTTTCTGCTGGTCTTTAAAAGCAGAAACTGAAGCTGTAAGGTCACCGAGTCCTCAGAGTGTGTGTGTGCGTGTGTGTGTGTGTGAGTGTGAGTGTGTGAGAGAGATGATCCGCTCATGATGGACTGATTTAAGACTCTTTCTCATGTAAACACAAACCCAGAGACCAACACAAGCTTGAGGACAAACCTCATCTGCTCTCATGTGTCACACCTCCACATTCAGCGTGTGTGTGTTGTGTGTGCGTGTGTGTGTGTGCGTGCGTGCGTGTGTGTGTGAGATCTTGTGCAGACCTGCTTTAGCAAGTGTTGGTGTGTTCAGATGTTTGTGCATGTGTGCACACGTCTGTGTATATGTGCGAGTGTTTGTTTGTGCATGTGTGTGTATGTTTGCGTTGTGTGCATGCCTGTGTGTGTACTGATGCAGGTGTGTGTGTGTGTGTGTTGTTCCCGCAGTCTGATCACGTGTTTGCTGAGTCTGTGGGTGACCATGAAGAAACCCTCTCAGATCTACTCCTTTGGGTAAGAGAAGCTTCACACTGAATACACACTGATCACACTTCAGGACAGGAGATGAGCATCACACTTCAGACTTCATTGTGTGTGCATGCGTGTGCGTGTGTGTGTGTGCGCATGTGTGTGCTCAGCTTCCAGCGTTTCGAGGTGCTGGCGGTCTTCTCCTCCACTGTGCTGGTTCAGCTGGGTTCGCTCTTCATCCTGAAGGAAAGGTGAGATCTGAGCGTCTCTGCAGAACTCGATCCTGTCGATACTGCACTGCTGTGGGAAAGCAGACACACACACACACACACACACACACACACACACACACACACACACACACACACACCCACCCCTCAGCCCTGTGTACACACAACAGAGGAACTCATCAGCACTGAGTCCTCAAACACACCTCAGCTGTTTACTGCGATCTCACCATACTGATCCGTGTGTGTGTGTGTGTGTGTGTGTGTGTTTTCCAGTGTTGAGCGGTTTGTGGAGCAGCCTGAGGTTCATACGTGAGTATAGCCATCACTCGACACACACATAAGAAGAAATGTATAGGAAATTTCTACAAAATATACACACACACACACACACACACATAATATATATATATGTGTGTGTGTGTGTGTGTGTGTAGCGGGCGTCTGCTGGTGGGCACGTTCGTGGCTCTGTTCTTCAATCTGCTGACTCTGCTCTCCATCAAGAACAAACCCTTCGTCTTTGTGTCTGAAGGTGAGATTCAGTGCTGATGAACACACACATACATACAGAGACACACACACACACCTGTTATGCACACACACATACACACAAACACACACATACACACACACACACACACGATTTGCAAACACAAATACCTGTTCTGTGTGTACACATGTTTGTGTACAAAAGTGTGTGCGTGCGTGTGTGTGTGTGTGTGTGTGAGAGAGTTTGAGCTGTTCCTCTGCTTCTCCTCAGCTGCGAGCACCAGTTGGCTGCAGGAACACGTGGCTGACCTGAGCCGCAGGTAACACACACACACACACACACACTCTTCTCTGCTGGACACACACTTACAGTTAAAGCCTGAAACCCATCATCATCATCATCATCATCATCAGTATAGTAGCGGCTGCGCTCTTATCTTTTATTTTTGTCCCAGTTCACTGTTGGTGTGTTTATCTGTTTGTTCATGAATAATGTACAGCGCTTTAATCTGTGTGTGTGTGTGTGTGTGTGTGTGTGTGTGTGTGTGTTCAGTCTGTGTGGCCTGATCCCAGCTCTCAGCAGTTTCCTCCTGCCCCGAATGAACCCGTTTGTGCTGATCAACCTGGCCGGAGCGTTCGCACTGGGCATCACATACATGCTGATCGAGATCAAGTGAGGACACACACTCGCGCGCACACACACACACACACACACACACACTCGCACACACACATACACACAATGTTGATTTATGCCGCTGGTGTGTGTTTGCTGCTGGAGCTGAGGTGTGTGTGTGTGTGTGTGTGTGTGTGTGTGTGTGTGTGTGCGTGCGCGTGCGTGTGTGTGCGTGCGTGCGTGCGTGCGTGTGTGTGTGTGTGTGTGTGTGTGTGTTCTCTCTATGCAGTAACTATAATGCGTTGGATACCGCGTCCGCCGTGGCCATCGCCCTCATGACCTTCGGCACCATGTACCCTATGAGTGTGTACAGTGGGAAGGTGCTGCTGCAGGTGCGTCTGCGCTGTTCTCACTCACTCTCTCACACACACACACACACACACACACACACACACCTGTGTCAGCTCACACACACTTATGTTCGTTGTGTTTCTGCAGACCACGCCGTCTCACGTCATCGGGCAGCTGGACAAGCTCCTGCGAGAGGTCAGTTCTGCATCACTCAGTGAAATACAGAACTACTGCTCAAAACACTCAGTGTTAACTGAAATAAACAACAACAAACTCACAAGAAATAAAAACTAAAGGAAACTAACAACAACCACTGAAAAACAAACTAAATAAAAGCATAATTCAGTAAAACAGTGTTCAGAATGAGTAAACACTGACTCTGTGCTGTAAACCTGCAGCTGTTCAGAGAAACACCAGTAGATGGCGCCAAACACATCAGTCAGAGCAGGATTATACACACTAACATCTCTTCTACATGTTTAACCTTCTCTTTATTACTCAAACATGTGAAGTCGGCATGTGTAACTACATGTGCAGCATGATCATTAATATGAAGAAGAATCTCTGAATTATTCACAGCTAATACTTTAATCCATCGTGTTTGTGTGGTTGTGCATTGTGTTTTATTTACACTATTATTACTGATCGCACACACGAGTGAATGTAAGCAGTGTAAACGCTAATATTACTCTGTTCACTCTCATCAACTCATTCATTCATTGTCATTTTCTTTTCGGCTTAGTCCCTTTATTAATCAGGGGTCGCCACAGCAGAATGAACCGCCAACTTATACAGCATATGTTGCAACCCATCACTGGGAAACGGATAAACGTACTACTAAAACTAAATGTAAACTAAGCAGAAATGTGTTTACAAAATAAAAACTAAAACTAACAAAAACCTTGAATAAAACAAACTAAACTAAACTAAACTGAGACGTCATTTAACAATGCAGATCTATAGTCAATCCGTTTCTAATTTCTCAGGTGTCGACGCTGGACGGCGTTCTGGAGGTCAGGAATGAACACTTCTGGACCATCGGCTTCGGCTCTCTGGTGTGTAGATGTGGAAGATTTAAATGATGAATTTGGATGTTGACTGATCTTGAAATGTGCGTCTGTTTCTGTTAGGGTTGGGTTAGGTTTAGGTTAGGGTTAGGGTTAGGCCACAACCATTATCATTAACCTAAGAGAAAAACAAAAGAAGTCTATGTGGTGTCCTCACTAAGATGGTAAAACAAACCTGTGTGTGTGTGCAGGCGGGCTCGGTGCATGTGCGTATCCGCAGAGATGCAGATGAGCAGATGGTGTTGGCCCACGTGTGGAACCGTCTGAGCGCTCTGGTGTCTGCGCTGACCGTGCACATCTTCAAGGACGAGTGGTCTCGAGCGTCGCTGAGCTCCGGTGTTCTGCCCTGCGCACCGCTCAGCCTGTCCGAGTATGTGAGTGCGGCGGCAGTGTTTCCGGCAGCCGCGTCCAGAGCACAGGGCTCTGAGCCGGTCCCCGCCACTTCCACACCTGCCAAACCCAGCAGCCCACCGCCCGAGTTCTCCTTCCACACGCCGGGCAGACACGTGCAGCCGGTGGTCTTCCAGACGGCACATCCACACCGGCCCCTGTACGGCGGGCTGCAGGGCCCCGGGGTGCGCTTTGGTTTGGGGCCGCGGGGGCCGATGCTGCAGGCCTACAGGACTCTGAGTGCAGCACCACACACATACACCAGTGGGACACACACCGGCCCGCCCAGACCCTGACCCGCCACCTCTGCAGTAACAGTATTTATTCAGTAATGGGACCAAGAGCAGCCATTTTACTCTCGGTGGATGTTTTACCTGTGTTCTTTATTTGTATTAAACCGCTATCAGACACCTGTGAAGCACATTTCTCATTTCAGCTGGAGACAGACCGCGATGCTTCATCAGTGGAGCCGAGTAATAATCCATTCCAATATATGATCAATTAAATCTGTTAGGAAGCCAAATACAAGCTGGAGCAGGAGTGTATATCAAGTACCACCAATGCTAGTGACACAAAGATGGTAACACTAATGCTAGCAACACCAAGTCTAGTAACACGAAAGCTAGTAACAGCAAGACCAGTAACACCAAGGCTAAAAGCACCAAGGACAGTGACACACAAAGCTAGAAGCACCAAGGACTGTAACACCACGGCTAGAAACACCAAGGCCAGTAACACCAGGATGGTAACACCAAGGATAGAAACACCAAGAATAGTAACACTGATGCTAGGTTTACTAAGGCTAGAAGCACCAAGGACAGTGACACCAAAGCTAGTGACTTGAAGACTAGTAACATCAAGGCCAGTAACACCAAAGGGTAGAAATGCCGATGCTAGTAAAACCAAGTCTAGAAATGCTAATTCTAGTAACATCAAGACCAGTAACATCAAGGCTAGAAGCACCAAAGTCAGTTACACCAAGGCCAGTTACACCAAGGCCAGTAACACCAAGACTAGAAGAAACAAGGCCAGTAACACCAAGGCTAGAAAAACTGATGCTAGTAACACCAAGGCTAGAAGCACCAAGGACAGTAACGTCAAAGCTGGTGACACCAAAACCAGTAACACTAAGGCTGGTTTCATGTGTTGGTCTCTCAGGTGATGCATGAGCTGATAGATGTGTTCCTTGAAGGATGAAAGCATCTGCAAATGCGCGCGCGCGTGTGTGTGTGGAGCATCAGTGACACTAGGCTGTGTTGTGCAGTGGTGTTGTAAAGGCAGCAGGGGGCGCTGTGTGTCCTGATGGAGACGCTACACTGAAGCCCATCTGTCAGACCACATGCTAAACTCAGGTCCAGACTCTGTGCTTATTTACAAAAACATGCGCTGGAGAGAGAGAGAGAGAGAGAGAGAGAGAGTGTGTGTGTGTGTGTGTGTGTGTGTGTGTGCGTGTGCGTGCGTGCGTAACTCTCCATTAGATAAATCCCCAGCACTGAGCCTCTCCTCTCTCTCTCTGCTTTGTGAATCTTAACCGTTATAATAGACTGTGAGTGTAATCAGTTCCTGAACTCCAGATCATTCTGCAGTCTACAGTATTCAGCACAGAATCATCCAACATCTCCGCAGGTTCTGTCTGATCTGGTATATTTGCCCACCATTAGTCTGTTTTTAGTATATATAAAGCAGATGTTGTGCATGATCTGATCCTCATCTGTAATCCTAAACCCAGCTATTACATTAAGAACTAATAATGAGATGCAAATGAGCAGGTTATTGAGCTGGACCCATCTGCAGATCTCTGAGTCCAGCAGAAACGTCTAGATCATTTAGTCGTGGATTTGTTTAACGAGTGCTTCTAAATAGTTTGTAACTCTTGAGTAAAAGTTAATATTCTTATTCTGATTATTACAGCTCGTCTAGTCTCCAGATGGTTCAGCGCAGGTCAGCAGATGTGGGTTTGGTTGTTGACAGACGTCTGTGCTGAAACACTGAAGCTAAAGGCCTGCAGAGAGCGTGCGGCTCGGCTCATCAGAGTAACGCTGTGTTAAAGAGAGAGCTGAGCCTCACATTAGAGTCTGAGCTTACTCACAACTGAACAACTGAGTGTGTGAAACCAGCAGCTTTGAGTCCTGAAGCAGCTGAACATTAATGCTGACAGCTGACCTTTCACAATGCGTGCGTGTGTGTGTGTGTGTGTGTAGAGCAGTATGTGTGAGTTAATAGGGTTGCAAGTGTGTGTGTGTAGTGCAGAATGTGTAGAACTGTGTTTGTGTTGAGCAGTGTGTGTGTGTGGAGTAGTGTTTGATTCAGTATGTGTGTGTATTAAAGTTTTTGAAAGTGTGTGTGTGTGTGTGTGTGTGTGTGTGGGACAGGTTTGATCCTGAGAGCGCTGGACACTTTCACTCAGGGGTCAGCAGAGGTCAGATCAGTTCCTCTGACAGTCAGTGGAGCAGGAGGTCTGCAGACGCAGGAGTGTGTGTGTGTGTGTGTGTGTCTCCTCTTCTGCTTCACAGGACTCTGCAGATTTCCTCTTCCTGACAGAGTTTTGCTTTCACACCATTAGCTCATTGAGTGTGAGTCCAGAGTAATCTGTGTGTTCTCTCGCTCAATCAGTGTGTGTGAGCAGTGTGTGTAGTGTAGTGTGTTCACAGTCATGCTGGAGTGATGGATACACAAACACCCAGCACAACTGATGTAGGGGTGTGGTTTTCCCCGCCCACTGAATTGATTGACAGAGGTGTATTAACATGTCTCCATAGTAACGCGTATAAACATGTCCACAGAACAGGATCAGCACTGAAACTGTGATTAAAGCTCTGTTCAGTGTGTGTGTGTGTGTGTGTGTGTGTGTGTGTCCTAAACACTACTGCAAATGAGATCAAACGGGTTGGCCACATCACCCTGCAGCCCAAACCTGCTCCCTCACTGAAGCTGAGCAGGGCTGAGTGGTCAGGATCTGGATGGGAACACTAGGCTGCTGTTGGCAGCGGTGTTGGAGAGACCAGCAGGGGGAGCTCTGTGTGGGTCCTAATGCCCCAGTATAGTGAAGGGGAGTGTAGAGACGCTGCTGATCAATATGTTGATCAGAACACCGGCTGCTCTGGGGGATGATGGAGTCTTCTCATTTCAGCTTATCTGTCAAACATCTGGCCAACACAGTGTGTGTCACCGCGAGTGTGTGTTACCCTGGGTGTGTGTTCAGGAGATGTAACACTACAGACGGTCTCCTGTAAGGGTCGGGGGAGGGGAGACGACATACAGTCTGGACAGTACAGACATCACCACAGCTGTGTGTGTGTGTGTGCATGAGCCCCTGTGTGTGAGTCTGAGTGTGTGTGTGTGTGTGTGTGTGTGTGTGCGCGCTCTGCTGTTCCTCTGAATTCCCTCATTGCGTGTCTGAATGACCTGATGATGGAAACCTTCAGTGACCTGCTTCTCTACAGAACAGCCGTCTGATTGGTCATACAGACAGCCAATGAGAACTCACCACGGCTGTTTCTGATTGGCTAAGTGTTTCCACCCTGTGCACATTTTATACGCCCAGCCCCGCTAATAACCCTCAGGAACACACACACACACACACACACACACACACACACGGGAGAATATCATCTGTATATTACACTACACACTGCTAAACATGTGCTCTTACTGAGAGTGTGTGTCCTGTTTCTAGTCCAGATATCTACAAACTCTTCAGTCATGAAGCATTTTCTAGACAAGAACACAGTCTAGTGCTGTATACAGCAGTATTGAGTCAAACTGAAGAGAGTTTCTCATTAAAATAAGCAGAATAATCTGACTATGAGGAGAAATAATCTCATATCATAGTGTAAACTGGATCATGTGGCTCCGCTTATTGTCATGATTGAAATGAAGAGATTTGAGTGATCTTTATAGTCACACATGTACACAGCGAGTGTTTGATTAAAGAAGTGAATGCTGAACTCTGACTGCTGAAATGAAGGACGATATCTCTTGTTTCTGTGTTTGTGATGATCCTGAAAGCTCTGAGTTCTGTTCTCCTGTACAGCGCAGGCATCAGCGGAGGAGTTCGAGGACAGATGGAAAAGCTTACAGGACTGATGATGATTATCCTCCATCAGCGGACCATCACAGTGAGGAAACCCTCACGTCTCCTGCAGAGAATCTGATGGTCTGAAGCCAAATCAGAGCTCCTCGAGATGCAGATATCTGCAGCGTTACTGAAGCTCCGGCTGGAGATCATCTCTGAGCTCCTCTTCATCTGTACACTGCAGATGTCCACCATTACAACGGTTCAGAAAGATTCATTCTCCTTTAGCTTACTTCCTTCTTAATCAGGGGTCGCCACAGTGGAATGAACCGCCAACTATTCCAGCACACAGCGTATGTGGGAAACACCCATACACACACACACTCATACACTACGGCCAGTTTAGTTGATCAGTTCCCCTATAGCGCATGTGTTTGGACTGTGGGGGAAACCGGAGCACCCGGAGGAAACCCACACCAACACGGGGAGAACATGCAAACTCCACACAGAAACACCAACTGACCCAGCCGAGACAGTTATTGTTTTACTATAGTAGTTACTATAATTGTAGTAAATTTACCACAAAAATAAACATTACAGGTATACTTACTATAGTACAGTTCAAAAACACCACAGCACACGTTCCATAGCATATTTACTCTGATGTACCGTGGTATTTTTCATACACAGCACTGGTTTACTAGCACTAGAGTTTTTCAAGTGTCCCTCACATGAGTTTTACGTTGATAGAATGTTGCGTAAATTGTGTAACATCATCTTGACTGATATATCAGCTGCTGTTCTGCCCTGATAACACACACACACACACACACACTCCTATCTAATTACCCCTTAATTCTCAATTAGCACACTAGCATCCATAATCATTCATCAGTAGGTCGAGCACTAGTAAGGACACTAGCATGAGAACGTCCTCAATGTACATCTTCAACAGTGAACTAATCATTCATTCATCAAGGAGTCACCACAGTGGAATGAACCGCCAACTTATCCTTGTTTTACACAGTGGATGCCCTTCCAGCAGCAACCCAGTACTGGGAAATACTCATACACTACAGCCAATTTAGTTGATCAGTTCCCCTATAGCACATGTGTTTGGACTGTGGGGGAAACCGGAGCACCCGGAGGAAACCCACACCAACACGGGGAGAACATGCAAACTCCACACAGAAACACCAACTGACCCAACCGAGACTCGAACCAGGGACCTTCTTACTGTGAAGCCACAGTGCTGACCACTGAGCCGCCATGATTCCCTTAGAAATATACAGTGGTGTGAAAAGTATTTGCCCCTTACTGATTTCATTTTTGTTTGTTCTTTAATGTTTCAGATCATCAAAGTAATTTCAGTATCAGTCAAAGACAACACAACACATCACGCCTTGGGAGCGTTTATAGTTTTAAATAATAATAATAATAATATTGTAGTCTAAACATAAAGCAGTCATGACACACTGTATTTCATCTGAAAGCTTAAAATGTCTAGTTTCCATATCTGTTGGATGATTTTTGATAGATATTACTGAGCAACAGGTATTCATCAGTTATTTATCAATAATAGGGAAACTCATCATAAAGCATTACTTCGCTACAGCAATCCACATTTTTAGATGTTTTAGAGGCTAAACTCAAATCAAACACCAGCAGACTGCACACACTACTGTAGAATGTGATGTCTACTTTACTAATACTGTCAAAAGTGTGAAAATCAAAGCTCATATTGCTCAACGCAGAGGGGGCGCTCTTGTATGATCACCAATGATAAACTGGTGGTCATGTCTGGTACTGCAGCAAAACTAAACTAGTGAAGGCTCATCTGTGGAGAGATCAGCTTCACATCTGGAATATGTGTTCATTTGATATTTAGCTTTGATTTCTTGTCAATTTGAATCTAAAACTGGTTTTGTAAAACACCTTGTATGTAATATATTAACTACACATGCACTGCTTTATTATTTTCAGAAACATAAAGCTGCATTTGTTTGATTAACCTTGGTGAACTTTATTTCACTGCACTCTGATCTGTCTTTACAGTGAGGACAAGCTTACATCTGTGTGCTGAAACACTGAAGACTGGCTCATTAAAGGTGAGCGTGTACTGTTGATGTGTAAAGCTGACGGCCACAGTAAATGGGTTAAAGCACAGTTTGTTGTGATTGACCCAGACTCAGAGTGAATGATGATTGTGTTATTCAGATTATTGTCAGAGAGCATGTATGTTTGTTTAACCTCTTCACCAGCGCTGAAGGGTCCACACGGCGCTGTCGTTACGCTGATTAGTTCATGATTCATCAGACACAGCAGGAGCAGCTCAGCAGACGGCCATTAGGGTCCATTACCACTGAAGAGGAGAGGAGAGCATGCAGGAGACTGACCACTGACACACACTAACACACACACTACTGCTGCTCTAACTCTCAGTGTGTGTCCTGTTTTTAGTCTAAATATCTGAAAACTCTTAAACCAGTCAGCATTTTCTAGACAAGCACAAAATACAGTTTTCAGAAATAAGGAGTCTAAATGTAGAGTTTCTCATTAAAACTAGCAGAATAATCAGAGGAAGACAAACAATCTTTTCCTCTTGACATTATTTTGAGGTCAAACTTGTTTATTCTGGATATATTTCTAGAATTTTCGTGCTTGTCTAGAAAATACTTCATGATTTAAGAGTTTTGAGATATTTAAACAGGACACACACTCAGAGTTTTCCCAGTGTGAGCACTCATTGCTGTCTAAATAAACACACACAGCTGTATAATGAGGTTTATTTGACACAGAGACCAACTGAAATGATTGGTTGAGCTCAAACAAGGAGCAATGAATCTGATTGGTTAATGAAGCAGCAGACACAGGTGTGAGTGTGTGTGATGATCATGCAGAGACTGGATGTGCTTCTGCTGCTGTTATTCTTTGTTTTCTGCACGTGTTGGTGTGTTACTGGTTGTAGAACCGAAGATAAGAGGTGTGAAGCCTGCACCTGTGGAGCTGTGGAGGGGGACTGCTGGAGTTTAGTGGAGGACATCTGGGAGAAGCTGCAGGTAGGTGAAGATTACTCCTTTACTAACTAGGGTTCTGTTCTTCATAGCTCGCTTAAATGATCTAAGATGATTGGGCAGATCCTGGATCTGTTAATGTTGATAACTGATCTCTGGATAATTGGGTTCCTCAAACAAGTTGGTGAATTAGATTAAAATGTCTGGATAAACTGATCTGAGATCGCTCGATTGGCTGACGGCACAGCAGCGTAATGACATCATCTGATTAATATTCAATTATTCATGTGAGCAAAATTATATCAAATTGACAGTAAACTGTTTAATAAATATGATACGCGATAACTCTCCACATCTGTTGTGGGCTGCAGGCTGTCATGTGTCAGGAGTATTCAGTCATTATTTACCTTTACATCATAGATGGGATGTTCTTTACTGTAGCCTAGGCCTGTTTTAGTTTCAGCGTGAGGAATTTAAATAAATTCTGCATCAAAAAAGCACTTTGATATTGGTAAAGGCGTCTGCAACTTTAATGAAGCATCAAATCACCGTCATATGAGCTGTCAAAACATGCTTCACTACATAAACTATATTCCTTTATAAAAACAAACAGAAAACAGTTGATTATTGTGCATGTTTATTATCTTATAGAAACTGTACTGGAGCTGGATCGGTACCTTTTAATAGTGCACACTAAAAACATCCATATTAATTAATGTTCTCTTTGTTTATATATATATAAACATAAATATGATTAATTATTTAATATTAAATATTATTTTTATTATTATAAATGTGTATAAATAACTTTATTTATTTATTTTTTTACTATTTTACTTCTTTCCCTAGTGTATATAATCAATAGATAACTACTGTAAGAAAATATCAGCGTTTGGTCCACACTTACTGTATTACCTTTGCTTGAACTGACCCAATCTAATCCTGTTTATATGAAATAATCCTGCTTCCTAGCAGGTTTGAGCTACCAGACCTGTTGCTATAACAACAACTCTCGGATGAGTTTTGAAGAATGAAACGATCCTGGATTGAGTCACATCGTCAATAACCAAATCCAGCTAATGGAGTAATCCACGTATGAAGAACAGACCCCAGTGTTCTAGTTCTACTGAGAGTCAGTTTGATTCATTTATCATGAAAGAGTCAGTTTGTCGTTGCTGTTGTTGTTTTTGCTGTTTTGATGCTATTGTTTTTGCTGCTGTGTTTCTGTTGCTGTTGTTGGTTTTGTTGTTGTTGTTGTTGTTGTTGTTTTTGCTGCTGTGTTTCTGTTGCTGTTGTTGGTTTTGTTGTTGTTGTTGTTGTTGTTGTTTTTGCTGCTGTGTTTCTGTTGCTGTTGTTGGTTTTGTTGTTGTTGTTTATGTTGTTGTTGTTTTTGCTGCTGTGTTTCTGTTGCTGTTGTTGGTTTTGTTGTTGTTGTTGTTGTTGTTGTTGTTGTTGTTGTTTTTGCTGCTGTGTTTCTGTTGCTGTTGTTGGTTTTGTTGTTGTTGTTGTTGTTGTTGTTGTTTTTGCTGCTGTGTTTCTGTTGCTGTTGTTGGTTTTGTTGTTGTTGTTGTTGTTGTTGTTGTTTTTGCTGCTGTGTTTCTGTTGCTGTTGTTGGTTTTGTTGTTGTTGTTGTTGTTGTTGTTTTTGCTGCTGTGTTTCTGTTGCTGTTGTTGGTTTTGTTGTTGTTGTTGTTGTTTTTGCTGCTGTGTTTCTGTTGCTGTTGTTGGTTTTGTTGTTGTTGTTGTTGTTGTTTTTGCTGCTGTGTTTCTGTTGCTGTTGTTGGTTTTGTTGTTGTTTTTGCTGCTGTGTTTCTGTTGCTGTTGTTGGTTTTGTTGTTGTTGTGTGTTTTGTTTTTGCTGCTGTTTTTCTTCTGCTGTTGTTGTTTTTGCTGCTGTGTTTCTGTTGCTGTTGTTGGTTTTGTTGTTGTTTTTGCTGCTGTGTTTCTGTTGCTGTTGTTGGTTTTGTTGTTGTTGTTGTTGTTGTTTTTGCTGCTGTGTTTCTGTTGCTGTTGTTGGTTTTGTTGTTGTTTTTGCTGCTGTGTTTCTGTTGCTGTTGTTGGTTTTGTTGTTGTTGTGTGTTTTGTTTTTGCTGCTGTTTTTCTTCTGCTGTTGTTGTTTTTGCTGCTGTGTTTCTGTTGCTGTTGTTGGGTTTGTTTTTGCTGTTGTTTTTTTCTTCTTCTGTTGTTGTTTGTTTTTGCTGCTGCTGTTTTCCTTCTGCTGCTGCTGTTGTTGTTTTTGCTGCTGTGTTTCTGTTGCTGTTGTTGGTTTTGTTGTTGTTGTGTGTTTTGTTTTTGCTGCTGTTATTCTTCTGTTGTTGTTTGTTTTTGCTGCTGCTGTTTTCCTTCTGCTGCTGCTGCTGCTGTTTTTGTTTGTTGTTGTCATCGTTGTTGCTGTTGTTTTTGCTGCTAGTGATGCAGTGGGTAGTGCGTTCGCCTCACAGCAAGAAGGTCGCTGGTTCGAGCCTTGGCTGGGTCAGTTAGTGTTTCTGTGTGGAGTTTGCATGTTCTCCCCGTGTTGGTGTGGGTTTCCTCCGTACTTCGGTTTCCCCCACAGTCCAAACACATGGGAAAGCTAAATTGGCCATAGTGTGTGTGTGTCTGGGGTGGGGTGCTTCTGTGTGATGGGTTGCGGCTGGAAGGGCATCTGCTGCGTGGAACATATACTGGATAAGTTGGCGGTTCATTCAGCTGTGGCGACCCCAGATTAATCAAGGGACTGAAAAGAAAATGAATGAATGATGAATGTTGTTGCTGCTGTTGCAGTTGCTCGTTACAGGAACCCTCAGCTTTATGGCTGCAGTGGAGAACTGTAGTGATACTGTTCAGTCTTATAAACACACCACCGCCTCATTCTCACTCTATCAGCCTGGGTTCATTTGTGGAAGTTGCTGGTATCACATCACATCCTGTACTTGTGTATATTGTGCTGTTGTGTCAGTATGCTCTTAATCTTGTGTTTGTGGATCTTATACTGGAGGAATATTATACTGTGAAGTTATACTACATTTCACTTTAATATTTAAGTCCGCTTCATGAAAGTAAAACATAAATCTGTAAAAATGTCAGCTAAACTTGTAATTTATGTAAAGAATATATTTTCGGCTAGAAACATTAATATTAGTGTACATTTCTCTGATGTGCAGCATTAATGCTAGCCGTTCAGCCAGATTTTGTCAAAGTTTCACATTAAAAATAGTTTTTAAAGCACAAATGAGGCCAAACCTCGTGCAATAATGATGAGATCATCTCCACAAACACTCCTCTAGCCTTTAATGAGTCTGCAGAACTGAGCAGCGAAATATTATTGCATTTATTTATATTATGTACCATAACAATCATTAGTTGGTGTGCGTGTGTGTGTGTGTGTGTGTGTGTGTGTGTGTGTGTGTGTGTGGGTGTGTGTGTGTGTGTGTGTGATGGCCATGAACTCGCATCCAGGACAAGATAACCGTAATTAGATGTGACTAGTAGTGCCAGTGATCCATGCGGGTTATTAGTGTTGTCACGGAATGCTGCAGACGCTTGTGCGCATGCGCAGCTCGGACACACTCACACCGGAGATTCACATTTATAATTATAACATATGCAGAGTTTTTAATCGCTTAGTGAAAACAGTTTTATATTTCTGTGTTCTACATTATAATGAGATCCGAATGATTTAATCTGGGTCAAAATAAAGTTCCATTAGTTAATGAGCCATGCGTTTATTACAGTGTTTCTTCATCTTTGTTAACATTAGTGAATGAAAATACAGTCATTTATTGTTTACACACGGTGCATGAACTGTTAACTAGCACAACTTTGGATATTAATGAAGAATTAAACTTATAAACTGTGATTAATAACTTCTGTTAGATTGTTCATGTTAGTAAAGATTTTATAATTACTATCTAACATTATTATTATTATTATTATTATTATTATTATTATTATTATTGTTGTTGTTGTTGTTGTTTTATTTTTACTTTTAAATCGTATTTAATTTTCAGAAAACAGACACTAAAGTGTAAGTCCGTATAAGCATTACAGTTTGGCCAAAATAATCAATAATTCTGATTGTGAAATATTAATACTTTGCCACTATTTTAATTTAATAACGAGGATTAAAATACAATAGATTACTCTAAAAACTGAAATACTGTTATTTCAACCCAATTTAGGGTAAAATATGGACAAACAAAACACTGGGTTAATTATTTTCTAATTTAACCCAGTGTTTTAGTCTGACCTATTATATCCAGTTTGATTATATATTTAATTATGAATTAGAATAAGTGTTTATCTTGACATGAATGTTCTGCTAAATGTCGGTAAATAATATTCACATATGGTGTTATTTACGGCCTGCTCCTTTAAGGTTTTATTTTTACACGAATTAGAAGAGACATTTGCTATTATTATTATTATTATTATTATTATTATTATTATTATTATTATTATTATTATTATTATTATTATTATTATTATTATTATTATTATTATTTATGTGTCTATATGAAATCCTATTTGTAAAGTTGATTTGATGCATACAGCAACATGGGAGTTCTCGTTTTCTGAGCCAGACATTAAAATCAGAAAGGATCGAGAGTATTTTCTGCAGGTGATTTATTTCTATATTTGATTATAACCTAATGCGTGTTGCTGAATTTATATTGATCGCAAACTGCACCGTCAACACTCCATAATGAGCAGTAATGCAGCAGGTTTGTGGACTAAAGCAATGAGTACAGAATAGATGATTTTAATCAATTAAATGATGTTAAAATGTGCGGAATCTGTGCAGAAGCTCGTTTAACAGTGTGAAAACAGGCTAATAGTAAAAACATTGGCTGAGATCTGCATGAAGCTTTATAACTGTATTCTAAGGATTAAATTGTTAATAGCATGGTGTTTGTGAAACTGCTCCAACACGATGGTGAATGGGGTTTTGCCGCACACAGCTGCTGTTACTGCGGTAAACTAATGTTTATTTCAGTTTGATCATCTGATTATTCGATGTGCGCTTGCGGTGTAAAATATTACGGTTGTTGTTGTTGTTGTTGTTGTTTTTGTCATTATTAATAATTATTATATTATGTGGACCATCAGATCTGCTGTAGATGTAATCGCGGCACGCGCGGCGAAATATTGACTAACCCAACTTTAGTTACATTTGGTCCTGTTAGTTTAATTTTTAAAAACTAACCCATCAGTTGGGTTAGTCCCTATTACACCCAGAATTGGGTTGAAATAATCCCTCACTTTTATAGCGCACAGGTCGAATGAAATTATCAGAGCAGTAATGTCAGTGTTTATTTTTAATAAATTCTGTGTTTGTACACTGAAAAAATTATTCAAAGATGATTCCTTGGATTTACTAAATTTTTTTACGTTAAGTGGTTGTAAATAATTTATTTAAGCGGAATTTAAACAAACAAATTAAGTTGAACATTGCTTAATTTAATTTTTGTTTAAATTCAACACAAATAAATTGTGCAACAGTTTTGCATGCAACACTTTTTTGGCAAATACGGAAACTGGGTAATGCAGAATTCCAGTTTTATGTCATTTATGCGAGGCCTGACTTTATCCTATTTTAATAAACCTTTAAACACATGCTGTTAAACTGATCCAACAGACCTGTATTCACTATAAACACTCTATAAAATAAAATCTTGGGCTTTTTGCCTTTTGATTTATTCAGGAAACCTCCCCTTTAATTTGTATTTGTCTATTAGCTCCGTAATGCTTTTTTATTCGTTTGTTTATTTCCCCTAACTTAGTGTCTGTATTTACCCAAATGTAGCTTTGCATAATTTTGTTCTCAAAGTCGAAACCATAAACAAAAAAAATAACCCACAAATAAACTAAAGCCGTGGTGATTTCTCCTTTAGTTTTAAATGTGCGCAGGACACATCTCTGAGGCGGACACACATCTCTGAGGCGGACACACATCTCTGCGCTTCACACACTCAGAGGCGTAATAAACAGAACATTCTGCTCATTAATAATAATTCTTCTGTTCTACATGTGAAAATGCATTTCCGCATTATTAATCGATTCTGCACATGTTCGAGATGTTCTCTCCGTTCAGCTCTTTTACAGAAACGACAGCTCGGCATTATATGGGTTAATCTGAAAATGGACCAAACTAATAACACTAGAGCCAACTCAGGATTTAAGTCATTTACTAGCTTATTAATACTGATTTGTGAGGTAAACTGGTCTTTATAACAATGAAATCAAGGCTTTAGGTTGTTTTATTAATTTAGCAAATGAAACAAATACACACATTAAAGACTGAATAAAGAGTAAATTAAATGTTTCTGTAATTACTACATTACTAACTGCGTCCTGCTGGTCTTAAACTATTTTTACAATTATCAATCTGCTTTAATGTATTTATTTATTCAGCAGTAAACAGATTCTGCAGCTAACAGATTGTTTTATTGTTGCACCACTACAAACACAACACAAATACACAACATAAAGAAAAGACTTCAATAATCATTGACTGCAGTTACTGTTCTCCACTTTAATTAAATCTGCTCATAAAGACGCTGAAGAGCCCGGATCTTGCATATTAACAAACATGGTTTATAACGTGTTCAATGTTGTAAACATAAAAGCTTTTCCTTCAGTGCTTTATGAAGCATCTCCTCCTGTTAAAGGTGCAGAACTTTACTACAGCTGCGGGATAGTGATATCAGGATCTCCAGTTGAGGAGGGTTACTTCAGCGGTGTTTTATATGGTTAAATCCTCCGTCAGGGGCCGCAGAGCAGCCCGAGATCCCGAGTCCTTCCCTTCATTATAACGCCTTCATAAGCGTGTTATTACACGCGACCCTAATGATTCACTTTATGCTAATTCGTTTGTTTTGTTGGCACCTATGTTCTGTAAATGGTGTGTAAAATGTGGCCTGTGTGTGTGAAATGTCTCGAGTTATCCGGCCTTCCCTCGTTTACTGAAAAGACAAAACGCAAAGTGAACGTCAGAGCCGCCATGATGTTTCTGTGCATTATAGCATCACCACTGACCTGCCGAACACATCATCCATACACACATCATCATCATCATCATCATCATCATCATCCTTCCCATAATTCATCATTTGTATGGGTCTGCACACTGTTTATGGAACCTGAGAAAAATTAAAATAAACTAAACATTACTAAACGTTAATAAACATTCTCTCTCTTATATTTATAGGGAAATTTACCACAGAAAATACTCTAGCTATTTATAGTAAATTTATATTGTTTTTGAACCAAAACTTGTATGGTAATACACCAATAATATAAACTAATTATAGTATATACTGTAATAAACTATATAGGGCATATTACAGCCTCCCACATACTCCACACTGTAGTAAAAGTGTGTGTACAATATTCACATTACTGCTGTAGCGTCCATCATCAGATTTGGACATGCTGTAATATATACAGAACTACTATATACAGTAAACACTTTACAGGGTTCAAAAACACCATTATTTACTATAAATGACTGTTTTCACGCGGTTACCGCAACATTTCCAGCAAGACTGCTGATCATGGATGAACATAACAAACACAGACTAAGCATAAATTAATTCCTCCTACAGCAAACTAAACCTACATAAATAATGTGTGGTCGAAATGCAGTGTATGCTCTCAAAGTCCTGGGTTGTCTTAACTAAACGTTGGGTCAAAAATGGAACACAGAATAATTTAGCATTTAATAGAAACCAAAAAAAACCCAACTGTGTGTTTTGTACATGTTTGACGGAATGCCCGAATGTTTAGTGTGTGTGTCCTATCCTTATTTCACACTGAGGGGTCCGTTTCATCATGTATTCCGCCTTTGCGTGTTTCAGACCCTGATGAGTTTCCTCCTTCTGCTGGACACTGAGAAGCTGAAACCCTGTAAATGTTGACCTCTACAGTGGACCTGCTGGTGTATGGAGGTCAGTGATGCTTCCTGGGTTTCAACTTAAATCTTATTTAATGTTCAACAGAAGAATAAACCCACAAAATCTTTGACCCGGCTCGAGGGAGAGTAAATAATGAGTATATTTTCCTTTTTGAGTGAACAACCCCGTTACTGGACAACACTCCAGCAACCGCTGCGGTCAGAACTGTTGGAGCTGCTCATGAACTGAAGCTGGGCTCTTCTCTCCAACTATTCCTCCGAGTTTAAAATGAATCTGGCGAGAGTCTGTCGTGGTGGGCCAGAGCCGGTAAAGCGGCGGGTGTGAAGGGCCCGAGCGCTGTCCGGAGGCTCTGCGGGGCCCCGAGCGCGCTCTGCAGCCCCGGCGCGGGTAAGAGTCCCGACGGCACCGATAACAAGCCAACGGGAGACGAACTCATCCCGTAACCGTTCGACAGACCGAGAGCACCGCTGGAGCCCCCAAGAACGGACCGCTGGGCTTCCCGGCTGCCCAGGTGCTCCACTCCGGAGACGAAAGAACCGTAACCGTGAGCCTGATTTAGAAATCCCTGCGACGTCCCGTTATAATGCGGATGATGGTGATGATGATGATGATGTAAAGATAATAAAGGAGATAACTGCCAGTATAGAGGATTGTTTGCCGTCTCCGTTATTCCATGCAACCCCAGAGGAGAAAACCGGAGTCCGCGTTTGATCGCCAGTTTCCCGCGGGATGTCGCCGAGCGTCGGCGGAGTTTCCCGGTGGTTCCTCCGATAAAAACATCATCGCTCGACGGGTCCAGCATCCAGTAGTTCCCTTTCCCGGGGTCGTCGTAATGCCGTGGCACTTTAACGAAAACATTTATTCAGACTCAAATTGTGCCGAATGGAGTTCTGCCAGCCCTGCTTGTGCTCCCGGTAAAACGGAAAGTTCTTCATGATGAACTCGTAGATCCCGTTAAGCGTCAGCCTCTTCTCCGGGCTCTGTCGGATCGCCATCATGATCAGCGCGTTGTAGCTGAACGGAGGTTTGTCGAGTTTGACGGTTTTCCCGGCGTCTTCTGCGTCTTTGGCTTTCTCTGAGCTGCGCTCTTCAGGCGGCGGGTCGGTCACCGGGCTGCTGTCCGCCGGT